>NC_060130.1:373224374-373527404 GCF_021461395.2 Schistocerca americana | reverse complement strand
TGCTACTCTATCCTGTGCAAGCTTCTTCATCTCCCAGTACCTACTGCAACCTACATCCTTCTGAATCTGCTTAGTGTATTCATCTCTTGGTCTCCCTCTACGATTTTTACCCTCCAAGCTGCCCTCCTTGATACCTCAGAACATGTCCTACCAACCGATCCCTTCTTCTAGTCAAGTTGTGCCACAAACTTCTCTTCTCCCCAATCCTATTCAATACTTCCTCATTAGTTATGTGATCTATCCATCTAATCTTCAGCATTCTTCTGTAGCACCACATTTCGAAAGCTTCTATTCTCTTCTTGTCCAAACTATTTATCGTCCATGTTTCACTTCCATACATGGAAACACTCCATACAAATACTTTCAGAAATTACTTCCTGACACTTAAATCTATACTCGATGTTAACAAATTTCTCTTCTGCAGAAAAGCTTTCCTTGCCATTGCCAGTCTACATTATATATCCTCTCTACTTCGACCATCATCAGTTATTTTGCTCCCCAAATAGCAAAACTCCTTTATTACTTTAAGTGTTTCATTTCCTAATCTAATTCCCTCAGCATCACACGACTTAATTCGACTACATTCCATTATCCTCGTTTTGCTTTTGTTGATGTTCATCTTATATCCTCCTTTCAAGACGCTATCCATTCCGTTCAACTGCTCTTCCAAGTCCTTTGCTGTCTCTGACAGAATTACAATGTCATCGGCGAACCTCAAAGTTTTTATTTCTTCTCCATGGACTTTAATACCTACTCCGAATTTTTCTTTTGTTTCCTTTACTTCTTGCTCAATATACAGATTGAATAACATCGGGGAGAGGCTACAACCCTGTCTTACTCCCTTCCCAACAACTGCTTCCCTTTCATGTCCCTCGACTCTTATAACTGCCATGTGGTTTCTGTACAAATTGTAAATAGGCCTTCGCTCCCTGTATTTTACCCCTGCCACCTTTAGAATTTGGAAGAGAGTATTCCAGTCAACATTGTCAAAAGCTTTCTCTAAGTCTACAAATGGTAGAAACGTAGGTTTGCCTTTCCTTAATCTTTCCTCTAAGCTAAGTCGTAAGGTCAGTATTGCCTCACGTGTTCCAGTATTTCTATGGAATCCAAACTGATCTTCCCCGAGGTCGGCTTCTACTAGTTTTTCCATACGTCTGTAAAGAATTCGTGTTAGTATTTTGCAGCTGTGGCTTATTAAAATGACTGTTCGGTAATTTTCACATCTGTCAACACCTGCTTTCTTTGGGATTGGAATTATTATATTCTTCTTGAAGTCTGAGGGTATTTCGCCTGTTTCATACATCTGGCTCACCAGATGGTAGAGTTTTGTCAGGACTGGCTCTCCCAAGGCCGTCAGTAGTTCCAATGGAATGTTGTCTACTCCGGGGGCCTTGTTTCGGCTCAGGTCTTTCAGTGCTCTGTCAAACTCTTCACGCAGTATCGTATCTCCCATTTCATCTTCATCTACATCCTCTTCCATTTCTATAACATTGTCCTCAAGTACATCGCCCTTGTATAGACCCTCTATATACTCCTTCCACCTTTCCGCTTTCCCTTCTTTGCTTAGAACTGGGTTTCCATCTGAGTTCTTGATGTTCATACAAGTGGTTCTCTTATCTCCAAAGGTCTCTTTAACTTTCCTGAAGGCAGTATCTATCTTACCCCTAGTGAGATAAGCCTCTACATCCTTACATTTGTCCTCTAGCCATCCCTGCTTAGCCATTTTGCACTTCCTGTCGATCTCATTTTTGAGACGTTTGTATTCCTTTTTGCCTGCTTCATTTACTGCATTTTTATATTTCCTCCTTTCATCAATTAAATTCAATATTTCTTCTGTTACCCAAGGATTTCTACTAGCCCTCGTCTTTTTACCTACTTGATCCTCTGGTGCCTTCACTACTTCATCCCTCAAAGCTACCCATTCTTCTTCTACTGTATTTCTTTCCGCTATTCCTGTCAATTGTTCCCTTATGCTCTCCCTAAAACTCTGTACAACCTCTGGTTCTTTCAGTTTATCCAGGTCCCATCTCCTTAAGTTCCCACCTTTTTGCAGTTTCTTCAGTTTTAATCTTCAGGTCATAACCAATAGATTGTGGTCACAGTCCACATCTGCCCCTGGAAATGTCTTACAATTTAAAACCTGGTTCCTAAATCTCTGTCTTACCATTATACACTCCTGGAAATTGAAATAAGAACACCGTGAATTCATTGTCCCAGGAAGGGGAAACTTTATTGACACATTCCTGGGGTCAGATACATCACATGATCACACTGACAGAACCACAGGCACATAGACACAGGCAACAGAGCATGCACAATGTCGGCACTAGTACAGTGTATATCCACCTTTCGCAGCAATGCAGGCTGCTATTCTCCCATGGAGACGATCGTAGAGATGCTGGATGTAGTCCTGTGGAACGGCTTGCCATGCCATTTCCACCTGGCGCCTCAGTTGGACCAGCGTTCGTGCTGGACGTGCAGACCGCGTGAGACGACGCTTCATCCAGTCCCAAACATGCTCAATAGGGGACAGATCCGGAGATCTTGTTGGCCAGGGTAGTTGACTTACACCTTCTAGAGCACGTTGGGTGGCACGGGATACATGCGGACGTGCATTGTCCTGTTGGAACAGCAAGTTCCCTTGCCGGTCTAGGAATGGTAGAACGATGGGTTCGATGACGGTTTGGATGTACCGTGCACTATTCAGTGTCCCCTCGACGATTACCAGTGGTGTACGGGCAGTGTAGGAGTTCGCTCCCCACACCATGATGCCGGGTGTTGGCCCTGTGTGCCTCGGTCGTATGCAGTCCTGATTGTGGCGCTCACCTGCACGGCGCCAAACACGCATACGACCATCATTGGCACCAAGGCAGAAGCGACTCTTATCGCTGAAGACGACACGTCTCCATTCGTCCCTCCATTCACGCCTGTCGCGACACCACTGGAGGCGGGCTGCACGATGTTGGGGCGTGAGCGGAAGACGGCCTAACGGTGTGCGGGACCGTAGCCCAGCTTCATGGAGGCGGTTACGAATGGTCCTCGCCGATACCCCAGGAGCAACAGTGTCCCTAATTTGCTGGGAAGTGGCGGTGCGGTCCCCTACGGCACTGCGTAGGATCCCACGGTCTTGGCGTGCATCCGTGCGTCGCTGCGGTCGGTCCGGTCCCAGGTCGACGGGCACGTGCACCTTCCGCCGACCACTGGCGACAACATCGATGTACTGTGGAGACCTCACGCCCCACGTGTTGAGCAATTCGGCGGTACGTCCACCCGGCCTCCCGCATGCCCACTATACGCCCTCGCTCAAAGTCCGTCAACTGCACATACGGTTCACGTCCACGCTGTCGCGGCATGCTACCAGTGTTAAAGACTGCGATGGAGCTCCGTATGCCACGGCAAACTGGCTGACACTGACGGCGGCGGTGCACAAATGCTGCGCAGCTAGCGCCATTCGACGGCCAACACCGCGGTTCCTGGTGTGTCCGCTGTGCCGTGCGTGTGATCATTGCTTGTACAGCCCTCTCGCAGTGTCCGGAGCAAGTATGGTGGGTCTGACACACCGGTGTCAATGTGTTCTTTTTTCCATTTCCAGGAGTGTATAATCTATCTGATACCTTTTAGTATCTCCAGGGTTCTTCCATATATACAACCTTCTTTCATGATTCTTAAACCAAGTGTTAGCTATGATTAAGTTATGCTCTGTGCAAAATTCTACCAGACGGCTTTCTCTTTCATTTCTCTCCCCCAATCCATATTCACCCACTACGTTTCCTTCTTTCCCTTTTCCTACTCTCGAATTCCAGTCACCCATGACTATTAAATTTTCGTCACCCTTCACTATCTGAATAATTTCTTTTATCTCATCATACATTTCTTCAATTTCTTCATCATCTGCAGAGCTAGTTGGCATATAAACTTGTACTACTCTAGTAGGTGTGGGGTTCGTATCTATCTTTGCCACAGTAATGCGTTCACTATGCTGTTTGTAGTAGCTTACCCGCATTCCTATTTTCCTATTCATTATTAAACCTACTCCTGTATTACCCCTATTTGATTTTGTGTTTATAACCCTGTAGTCACCTGACCAGAAGTCTTGTTCCCCCTGCCACCGAACTTCACTAATTCCCACTATATCTAACTTTAACCTATCCATTTCCCTTTTTACATTTTCTAACCTACCTGCCCGATTAAGTGATCTGACATTCCACGCTCCAATCCGTAGAACGCCAGTTTTCTTTCTCCTGATAACGACATCCTCTTGAGTAGTCCCCGCCCGGAGATCCGAATGGGGGACTATTTTACCTCCGGAATATTTTGCCCAAGAGGACGCCATCATCATTTAGTCATACAGTAAAGCTGCATGCCCTCGATAGCCGTAAGGCGCATGAAAGATTTTTTTATGTGGAAAATTATGTGCGCTTTAGATACTGAGATTCGTTCCAGAACCACGGTCATGAAGAGAAGACAATACAGTACATTACTTGGTGTCTGACTGTGGCAGTAATCCTAATATTTAATTGTAGTTACACTCATAAATATGTGTCTGGTTCCCAATATTCTTGTAAGTCTGGAGATGGCCGTAGAAAGCGTAGCAGAAAGCAAGCAGGTTGGGGCCAGAAACAGTAACTCCTTTGTTTCGAGATAGGAGTTGTCTTTCCATTGTACACCAGTTCAGAGTGTCTCAGACAGCTACCGACCTATGATGACTTCTCTCGCAACTCCCCCTGGGTGAGTGAATAGTGAACTAACACCCAGTTTGCATTGAGTTGCCTTCAGGACCATATGTATCGCATGTATACACTGTGGAAAATTTGAGAAGACTCAATATGACGAATGTTTGCACTGAGAGTGTTGATAGCATTCGAACTCTTACCACTTAGGTCCTCCTGAGGTGGGCACTAGTCCATGGCCAGCTGTCCTCTCTCTGGCTGACAGGCACTTCTGCGACTGCAGTCATGGGCCGTGTTTACAGTGACAGTCTCCTCCGTCGGCGATGCACTGTGGCATGGTGAGTGCGTGGGATGTGTTTGACAATCTGTAGACTAATTTTCCATGGTTTAATTGTCAGTGCATTATGGCGATCTGTACAAAATAATTTTTTGGCGCTGAAAGTCTTGTCTGCAGAAAAAAAGGCGTACAGTGCTCCTACACTGGCTGCAGCAGCAGTTTGATGGCTAATTTCAGTAAGAGATGGGCTGTCCCATTGGCATCATCAGGAAGGGCGCATTCAGTGTTATTTGGAATATTTTCGTAAACAGGTCCTGTTAGGACCAGTATATCCATGCAGGCAAGCTGATACATCACGAAAGCTCCTACAAAAGCGACTGTTAAGTATTTCTACAGCACTCTACAATGTCCGAGAGGTCGACTTGGCTCTTATTTACATATCCATGTGACATCAGTACAGCATTGAGAACCTTTTCGATGTGGCTGCGATGGTGCATCACTAAGTTAACATTTCATGGCGATACATCAGCCACACTGAGCAGGTAAACGCGCGTGTGTGACTAGATGCAGCTCACATGTCCCATTAGGATCGCTAGGAACACTGCACCCTGAGTTATTCTGGGAAGAGTTTTAACAGATTTGTAAAGCGCTGGACCTACAGCTCTGCATCATCGCGCCAGCAACGGTGAACACGTATTTCGACAGGTATTTCTCAGGTGTCATATATCAAAGGGATGGCACTGCCTCATCCTTGCGGGACCCAAACTCACACCTCCGCGTGTTTCGGCAACTGACAGCTGCGTCGTCACTTCGCAGGGGCTGCCAGTGCTTCCCGACTCCTGGGAGAACGTGCGGTAGCATCCTGTGCAGTCCAGTGGATAGGTATGGTGGGTGTTGGTTGCTTTGAAATCGAAAGTTTTTTAACAGTGTGTAATTACGTGTGATGTGTGGCTCATCACAGTATTCCTTGTGCAATGGGAATAAAAAAAAGAAATGCGGTTGATGTAATTACTTCTCACAAGACCTGCACCTTTCCAAACAGCAGAGAATGACGAGCAAGTGAAATCCAAACCCTTCAAACTAATTTTTTTATGAAAAAACAATATACCCTTGAATTTTCGTTTGTGAGATCCTTCCTCTCCACTAAAGAGCCGCCAATTTCCTGGTAGAGGAGGGGAGGGGGAGGGGCGAGAGTGCCAGGAATGGGGAGGTGGAGGTGGTGGTCGATTTCCTGAAAAATTCTTTAAATAAATAAACTATATTCCCAACATTGTCTAGACTGCTTAAACAATATTCCGTACACAGCAATCGATTTATGGACAAATTCTTTAACTAAATAAATAAACTGTATTCCATACACTGCCATACATAACTAAACAATATGCTATACATTGTCTAAATTGTTTAAACAATATTCCATACGCTACAATCGAATTCCCTCCAAATGGCCGATGAACTGAGTCTTTTTCCTGGAGAGGTTTTACCATAGGAGTGAGGTTAAGTAGATGATCAATTTAATTAAGTAGTCAATCAAAGTGATAAGAGTGAGAGGGGCTATTCCAATAACTCAGCTCAGACCTGAAAGTGTACCTGTAGGAGCGAGGAGAGAGGTTTCCTGAGAGATAGGGGGGATAGGGGGGGGGGAGTGGGAGGGGCTGGGGAACAATAAGTTAAGGACCTGTCAGTCAAAAGGAATGATCCTTTTAGCAGAACAATAGGTTAAGGATGTGTCAATCAAAGGAGAACAATAGGAGAATGGCCTGTCAACGGTGAACAATAGGTTAAGTATCTTCAATCAAAGGAGAACAATAGGTTTCCCCTGAGTGGTTACCTGCACCTGATGTAGGCAACCCACACTAACAAAATTCGCCAGCTCTCTCTTTGCCCTACTACTTTCACTTCCCAACTTCTGCAACGTGGTTGAAACAACCTTAACAATATATGGGTGGTCCCACTAAGTTCACTAGATAATTTCTCTCATCCTTTACTGTGTGAGTTACAGGAATGAGAGAATGTTCATTATCGATGCCCCACTATCTGTGTGCTACTGCTGCTGTAGCCATAGATTCAAGTCATGCTGAAAAAATGTATTTAATGCCTAATGTTTCTCCTCCTTCTCTGCTATAATTTAAAACAACAACAACAACAAAGATATTCAGTAACGGAATGCTACAAAACCCTTCAGTTTGTACTACAGTGCTGTATAGATAAAAAAATAATTCACAATCGTCAGATGCCTGATGCAGTTTGCCAAAATTCATTAATTGTTGCTATATTATTATTTATTAGTTCATAGCTATTTTTATATCGTTTTCCACTACTTATTAATTAATTTTTATTTATTTAATCGTCATATGCCAGATGCAGTTTGTCAAATTCAGTAACTGGTGCTATATTATATAGTGATTAGTTCACAGCTATTTTTATATCGCTTATTTTCAGTATTTTTGAATTGAATGTTCAACACACATAAATTTTGTATTTATCGTAAGTATTCATCTGCAGAGTAATAGCAGGATACTCAGTGAAAGCTGAAGAACCCAGTAACGTAGGTACAAAACTCTTTTGATTGTCATAATTTATGAAACATTCGCAGTGGGTGTGGAGGATGTGAGGAGGAAAAGGGCGTGAAGATCCATGATCCAATTTCCTGGTTTTTGTATCCCATCACCCTCTGTTATGCTGCCAGAGCACTGAAATTATGTCGCACGTCTCGTGAAATATTAGAGCCAGCCAATAGAAGAAGACCACTTGGCCACCTTCTCCTCCTTTCGATTCAGAGTTCGAGGAAACAGAATGTCCATTATTGCGCAAGTGCCCAGGGATTAGTCTTAAGCACTCTCAAGACTCCAGCTCACGGCAGGTTCGTAAACAAGTACAATCTCCCATTTGCAGCAGCCCCATTTTCCTCTATGTACGTTCCCATGGTTAATGGATTCATCGAAGCAGTTTGCTTACCTCGTGCCAAAGAGCGACAGTCGACGAGTCCCTTCTTGTAACTGTGAGCCATTCACAACAAAGTCTACAGCGATATACCTTTCCCTCGTCAGTCTACGTTGTTGTCATCCCAAGTTGCCACTAGTAGACACTTCATCAGTTCATTTTATATGTCGGGACTGTGCATCTTGGCCATGGCACGTCAGGCTGCCCGTTTTCTACAATGCAGATCTGCTTAAATACTCTGCAAAGTTCCACATACCAAGATTTTGTGGAGTAGTTATGTGCAATACGTTGCCTAGCTCTATACGGAAAACAAATGAATGTGTAATTGTGAATTTATTCGCTGAGGGAGGTAGTGGAAGTCATGGAGTGGTGTATGAGACGAAAAATGCAGATAACATCTATTATTTTGATTCATTTGGGGATATACTACCGCCAGGAGAACTGCGATACTATTTCACTGACAACATCTGCATCTTCTATAAAATTTAACTCTGTCAGAATTTCAGTGAGTATCTGTGTGGACATTTATACGTCATTTTCTCTTAATGGTTGCCGCCGTTGTGGCCGAGAAGTTCTAGGCGCTTCAGTCCGGAACCACGCTGCTGCTACGGTCGGTGGTTCGAATCCTGCCTCGGGCATGGATGTGTGTGATGTCCTTAGGTTAGTTAGGTCTAAGTAGTTCTAAGTCTAGGGGATTGATGACCTCAGATGTTAAGTCCCATAGTGCTTAGAGCCATTTGAACCATTTGAATCTCCTAATGATTGCAATGATGAAGAATTGTATATAACAACGATTACTACACATTCAGTAATTGATTCAAATGGCTGTGAGCACTATGGGACTTAAAATCTGAGGTCATCAGTCCCCTAGAACTTAGAACTACTTAAGCCGAACTAACCTAAGGACATCACACACATCCATTCCCGAGGCAGAATTCGAACCTGCGACGCTAGCGGTCGCGCGGTTCCAGACTGAACCGCCTAGAACCGCTCGGCCACACCGGCCGGCCACATTCAGTAATTAGTGGAGTTTCAAGAGTAATGTCGTACACTCTGATATTAAATGGACGATATTCTTTTCTACTTACAAGTTATCTTCTGTCACTGAATTTAAGTAAATGAGTTGGCAGTATTTCATACATCTGATTATAACATACAAACATACCCTGAATATCGTATCATCAAACTGCAAATTATATCTTGTGGATAGTAAAGATATGGACATTCCCTAAGGAGCATGCTGTACTGATGACATAAACACATAATTAAAACAGTCTGCACAAGATTTTGAGTTATGTGGCAACATCAATATGCTTAAAGCTAACATATCAACAACAGAAAATAGTATAGACTTTGGACAGGAAGACTCAGTAAGACAACTTTTGGACTGTTCAAAGTGACAAAGTCTGGCATCAAATGAGATATTTTTATGAATCAGGTCAGCCATTATATAGGGTGAAAAAAAAATTCAGGCACTCGGTCTTTGCAACGCAATTCCTTACATGCCAGCAATACAAAAATGTCTCACAAAATTTTGACCTGCTACTATTTCTGTTACTAAATGGATGTTAAAGATTGGCAGTCTGGCAACACAATAATCACATGTACGGTAACCATCTCTTTCAGCATATGGGCTTAGTGCTGGGTAATCCGTGCAGTTGACTGCGTTTTGGGTTAGCAAGCAGGAGTTCGACGGTTAGATTCTGGGTCAAGGCGTATTTTTTTTTCATTCACTAAATGTAGCCAGCGTGGTACGCTATCTGGCATCTTAATCAACATCCAGCGATTACAGTGGGTCTCCTACAAAATCTTATGGGACTTAACTGCTAAGGTCATCAGTCCCCAAGCTTACACACTACTTAACCTAAATTATCCTAAGGACAAACACACACACACACCCATGCCCGAGGGAGGACTCGAACCTCCGCCGGGACCAGCCGCACAGTCCATGACTGCAGCGCCTGAGACCGCTCAGCTAATCCCGCGCGGCACAATCGTTTTCATCGGACAACTTTTAAAGAAGCCTTCTGCACGTCATGGGCGCGAATTGTTTCGCACCACTTCGCTTACTACATGTGGACCCTACCCAATGGTCCCATCGAGTAGTACCAACTATTATCCTTATCACAATCAAGCCCACTACATTTCGTTAGTGCCTTACATCACCAGTAAGGCCAGCAACACGCTTTGCAAATAATTTCCAAACTTGGTTACCATTTGTATGTGTTATAACCATGGAACCACTAATTATGAATTCCAATATTGAGTCTGCAAAGTACACGCTGTTTAGTAAGTATCTCGGTGCATTAGTGTCATTATTATTATTAGTAATAGTAGTAGTAGTATTGGTGGTAGTAGTGGTAGTAGTAAAATCGATCGACCTTTTCACAATTAGCAGTATCGGGATAAATCATGCATAACAAGAGCTGTAAGAGAGGTGTAACAGTCCACTGTGACTAATGATGTGTACACCGTATGTGCTGTTCATCAGACAGGGACTAGTTGCTAGTAGAGAAATGCGCTCGTGAAACACATCGTATTTTCTTCTCGTGTTATTCTAACATAGTGTGGCAGAAGTATGGCGTACAAAACCGATGAATCTGGAAGAGGGAGGAGGAGATGAGTGTTTAACGTCCCCGAGGTCATTAGAGACGGAGTAGAAGCTCGGACTGGGAAAGGATAAGGAGGGAAATCGGCCATGCCCTTTCAAAGGAACCATCGCGTCATTTGCCTGAAGCGATTTAGGGAAATCCAGGTGTACAGCCGCCGCGTTCACCTGACATTAATTCCCACCGACAAATGTGAAAGAACTGAAAGCGCATGATCGTAGTGCTATTGTATCTGTGGATGCAGCCGTGTTGAGAAGAGTCCAGATTTGTATGATCCAGCGTCTAGCACAATGTTCGGACGTGCAGGGGGTTTCGCTTTGAGCATATGCTCAGAGGACAACGTATTCTATGTAAACGCAATGCGGTTACTAATATGGCAATTATTATTGTCACTGGTCGCTAATATGTTACATCTGAGCGGATGTACTGCATGTAATATAAACGCCTAATAGATGTTGAATTATTTAACTGTGTAATCATCTTTAATACCTCTAAATTTATATTGTTTTTGTAGTCATCCTGTCCTATGGCACGTCATTTGTTTCAACTGTCTATTTCTGACTTTTCTGGGCACGTTTGAAATGAATTGGCGTTGAAATGAAATTGGCAAGTAAAAACAAATACATCTCGACCCAGAATCCAACCCTCGAAATCCTGTATGCTAACCCGAAACGTTGTCCACTCCACCAACTGCAAAGCGTTTCTCCTACCTGGCTACAAAAGTAGTTACCGTAGATGTGGTTAAGTTGGCCAGACTGCCAGTATTTAACGTCCGGAAATATGCACAGGGAGATTTTATGACAGACATTTTTGTATTGTTAGCATGTGACGAATTGAGCTGCAAAGTCTGAGCGCGCGAATTTTTCTTCACCCAGTATAAATATTTCGGATAAATACAACATGAGCCGAATGTAATACTGCAATCAGTTAGCGTCTCAACTACAAACTGATTATCACAATCTTCGGATTCTTCCCTAGAGATGACCCAGGACGTAAAATGCTAAAGGTACCAAATGATGCCATATACCTCCCAGTAATTCTTCAAACATTAAACCATCTTCAGAAGAATACTGTTGATCAAGACAGATATCTCGTTGAGTTTTGTGGGGAACATTATAATACGACTACATTTACATCTACATGCATACTCCTCAACCCACTGTATGGTGCGTGGCGGAGGGTACCCCGCACCACTACAAGTCCTTTCCCTTCCTGCTCCACTAGCAAAGAGAGTGAGGAAAAAACGACTGTCTAGATCGTTCTGCAGTCAACCTCACTGCTCATCCCCTCCATAGTGTTCTTCGAAAAGTACGTCGCCTTCCCTCCAATGATTCCCATTTGTATCCCCGAAGAATCTCCATAATACTTGTGTGTTGTTTGAACATACCAGTAACAAATCTAGCAGCCCGCCTCTGAATTGCTCCGATGTCTTCCTTTAATCCAACTTCGTACAGGTCCCAAACACTCGAACGATACTTAACAGTGGATCACGGTAATGTCCTACATGTGGTTTGCTTTAGAGATGAACCACACTTTCCTAAAATTCTCCGAATAAACCGAAGTCAACCATTCGCCTTCCCTACTATAATGCTTACTTACTCACTCCCTTTCATATTGTATTGCAACGTTACGCCCTGACATTTAAACATCATAACTGTGCCAGGGATCACACTACTAATGCTGTATTCGAGGATTAATCTAACACGAAATGCATTTGCTTTCATTTTTTTTAAGGAACAAGATAGAAACAAAACGGTGTGGAAATAGACTGTACGCGGAATGTTGGAATCATATCAACCCTTAAGCCATATGTTTCTGCACATAAATAAGACCTAAATGTATTGGGACATGTTGGCTGGATGGCACATAAAACGCAAAAAGACCTTTGCTGGATTGTAGATGTACAAATTCATTCATATCACTGAATATGTTAATGGGTTATTTCGAGAACATGAAACATGTTTTAGTAAATGGTAAGCATGAATTGTTACTAGTAGGCAATGCAACAGACAAGGACTCGTATATTCAACATATAGAAGGAACCATTGATACAGTTATTGACAAGCTGCTGTAGAAAGTAACTGATTTATCACTAAGTGACTAAAAATGCCCAAAAATAATTAAAAATTGTTAGTGGTGGAATTTAGTTATCCTTAAGCTTTGGGTCATAAGAATTGTTCGAATACCCACTGCTACTCACATCAGCACCACAAACAGAGAACATTAAAACATCAGTTTAACTTGAAACGCTATGAGTCATAATGCTGGCACTGCAAACTGATCGCAGTGAAAAAAATTCTAGCGAATTTGACAATTTATTGTAACTTAGCAAATGATAAATTGTTTCTTCAATCGGAATTTTACCCCTATGACAGTTTACAACACGATTATGACCCCACCCTTTGCAGTCTTCTGTCTGATATGTATTCCAGATTTCGCAGTTTCTATTCCGAAGGTACTGAAGATCATATCCGTATGTTAAACCCGAGAGAATGTAAGCAGACAGTATCCATTTTTGTAGTCGACTGTTCAAAACAAAACTGGATTGTTAAAATAGGACCGGATGATGTACATATAGAATTTGAATGTTAGGAAAATTTCCCACAGAATGGTATTTCATACTGATGGAGATGCACTCGTACTTCCTACAGCCGACTGAGCGAGTCTGGAACGGGTGAAATTGTGGCCTTCCAGTGGCAGACGTGAGAATTCCCATTTCCATAGATGAGATTCTGGAAGTCCACACTGTACAGATGCATGCCAGGATCGTCGTATTGTAAGTCCAGTAGAGGCGGATTGTGTAGCTATCACTGCACCGACAAGAGGGCTTGTGAGCCCAGACGTGTCAACACGAACTGTTGTGACTCAGTTATTAGCAATGGGACTATGGCCACACACACATCTAGCCAGTCTTCCACTCACGCCACATCATCGATGTGCACAGCTCCACTGATGCGGCCAGAGAATCACTTGGAAGATGGAACGGCGCACCGCTGTCTCCAGCGATGAAAGCAGATTCTTCCCGCATGCAAGTGATGGTCGTTTGTGCGTGCGACATAGAGTAAGTGCTGTCTCATACAGTGCATTCGTCCAAGACACCCTAACCTGACCCAAGGCCACTATGGTCCGGGGTGTGATAAGCTACAGCTCTTGTTCATATTCAGTGTTTCTGGAGGCGACGCGAACTATCCCTTGGTATGTGCAGAACGTTACTAGATTCATTCTTTTGCTGTTATTGCAACGTGAACATGATGTGTTGTTCCTACAGAATAATGCTCGCCCACACACTGCCTCTGAAACTGTATGTTCTCTGCAAGCCGTGAAGCAACTTGTTTGGCCAGCACAATCTCTGAACTTGTCTCCAATCGAGCATATGTAGGATGTGATGGGGCGAGAAGTGCCACATGCGACTCGTCAACCAACAACTCTTACCGAACTACGTGAACAGGTCGAGCAGGCGTGGCATAAGGTATCCTAGGACAGTATTCGCCATCTGTAGGGCCAACTGGATTGCATCACGTGAAGGCTACACCACGTACTAATACAGATGTTACGGTAAGGGTCGATACCTGGTACTTCAGAACTGTTTGTATTATTGACCTGTTTTGTAATCAATTCATGTACTCTATATGCACTGTTGCAACAATAAATCTTGAGTGAATTGGAAACCTCTAAAAGGGTGCACAACATTTTTTTTTCTAGCAGTGTATATGTACTGTCTATTTGTTGTTGTTTAACACCATTGCTAATTGCTTATCATTTTTGTCTCTTCCAGCAGTAGTTCATGATGAGATGGAGGCTACAGGCAGATAGTGTCCCGGTCATCAGATTCTGCACTAGATCCATTGCAGATGTCGTTGTCTGTAGCTGGTCCACTGTGGGCAGCCGTCTCTATCTCCAGAGGTGGCTCTCCCTCTAATAACAACAGTGACATAAATACACTGACCAGCAGTTGTTACTTCACCTGTTCAAATAATACGGATAATAATCAGATGCATTAAATTCAGCAAATCATAGAATGACTATTTTCATTGACTAAAGTTGCACTTGGGAACAAGATATTATTTGCCTGAGTTTATCATCGCATCAGGTATCTTGACCCTATTGTTTTCCTAAATACATGCAAACATGTTTCGCAACGGGAAGTTCCCAAGACTGCAGACAAATTGCAGTATCCTGTCATTAAGTGGAATTCCTCATTGTGGTGTATGTTCAAAATTCTGTTGAAACTCGATGCTGCTGTTAGCACATCCATCCAGCACATGTGAGGTGAAATTTCCATGATATCACAGAGTACTTCAGTTGCTGAATCGTTTGACGAATCTATCCTAAATGTCATAGAGGCTCGTTTTTGTTAATTCCGAGAAAGTTCTTAATAGAGTCCTGTATTTGGACATATACATGTATGTGATTAATCCATTAAGTGGAGGGTATTCTCATATCTGTCCTCTAAAGGATTTACCAAATAAAAATGGCGTTACCAATGTCCAAACTTCGACTACTTTTTCTTTGATTGATTACTTATGCCTTGTGAAAGAAATTTTATGATACATCCCGCGTATAAGAGTATATATTACGTGAGTGATATTACACTACTTATATTACACTACTAGCCATTAAAAATGCTACACCACGAAGGTACAGACGTGAAATTTATCCTACAGGAAGAAGACGCTGTGATATGCAAATGATTAGCTTTTCAGCGGATTCACACAAAGTTGGCGCCGGTGGCGAACCTACAACGTGCTGACATGAGGAAAGTTTCCAACCGATTTCTCATACACAAACAGCAGTTGACCGGCGTTGCCTGGTGAAACGTTGTTGTGATGCCTCGTGTAAGGAGGAGAAACACGTACCATCACGTTTCCGACTTTGATAAAGGTCGGATTGTAGCCTATCGCGATTGCGGTTTATCGTCCATAAAGAGGCTGTCCCGTTGAGGCCTATTGTTTCTAATATTGGTGCTCCGACATATCGTGTAGCTAAACATCTTTCTAGTTTGTTGAGCCCACTAGTAGGTAGGTGTGAACACCACATTAAGAACTCTTAGGATTTCTTACGTCGATTGCGGGGATTGCGTTTGAATCACTCTGATATTTTAGTCAGTTTTCTACATCTACATCTACATTTATACTCCGCAAGCCACCCAACGGTGTGTGGCGGAGGGCACTTTATGTGCCACTGTCATTAACTCCCTTTCCTGTTCCAGTCGCGTATGGTTCGCGGGAAGAACGACTGTCTGAAAGCCTCCGTGCGCGCTCTAATCTCTCTAATTTTACATTCGTGATCTCCTTGGGAGGTATAAGTAGGGGGAAGCAATATATTCGATACCTCATCCAGAAACGCACCCTCTCGAAACCTGGCGAGCAAGCTACACCGCGATGCCGAGCGCCTCTCTTGCAGAGTCTGCCACTTAAGTTTGTTAAACATCTCCGTAACGCTATCGCGGTTACCAAATAACCCTGTGACGAAACGCGCCGATCTTCTTTGGATCTTCTCTATCTCCTCCGTCAACCCGATCTGGTACAGATCCCACACTGATGAGCAACACTCAAGTATAGGTCGAACGAGTGTTTTGTAAGCCACCCCCTTTGTTGATGGACTACACTTTCTAAGGACTCTCCCAATGAATCTCAACCTGGTACCCGCCTTACCAACAATTAATTTTATATGATCATTCCACTTCAAATCGTTCCGCACGCATACTCCCAGATATTTTACAGAAGTAACTGCTACCAGTGTTTGTTCCGCTATCATATAACAAACAATAAAGAATCCTTCTTTCTGTGTATTCGCAATACATTACATTTGTCTATGTTAAGGGTCAGTTGCCACTCCCTGCACCAAGTGCCTATCCGCTGCAGATCTTCCTGCATTTCGCTACAATTTTCTAATGCTGCAACTTCTCTGTATACTACAGCATCATCCGCGAAAAGCCGCATGGAACTTCCGACACTATCTACTAGGTCATTTATATATATTGTGAAAAGCAATGGTCCCATAACACTCCCCTGTGGCACGCCAGAGGTTACTTTAACGTCTATAGACGTCTCTCCATTGATAACAACATGCTGTGTTCTGTTTGCTAAAAACTCTTCAATCCAGCCACACAGCTGGTCTGATATTCCGTAGGCTCTTACTTTATCAGGCGACAGTGCGGAACTGTATAGAACGCCTTCCGGAAGTCAAGAAAAATAGCATCTACCTGGGAGCCTGTATCTAATATTTTCTGGGTCTCATGAACAAATAAAGCGAGTTTGGTCTCACACGATCGCTGTTACCGGAATCCATGTTGATTCCTACATAGTAGATTCTGGGTTTCCAAAAACGACATGATACGCGAGCAAAAAACATGTTCAAAATTTCTACAACAGATCGACGTCAGAGATATAAGTCTATAGTTTTGCGCATCTGCTCGACGACCCTTCTTGAAGACTGGGACTACCTGTGCTCCTTTCCAATCATTTGGAACCTTCCGTTCCTCTAGAGACTTGCGGTACACGGCTGTTAGAAGGGGAGCAAGTTCTTTCGCGTAATCTGTGTAGAATCGAATTGGTATCCCGTCAGGTCCAGTGGGCTTTCCTCTGTTGAGTGATTCCAGTTGCTTTTCTATTCCTTGGACACTTATTTCGATGTCAGCCATTTTTTCGTTTGTGCAAGGATTTAGAGAAGGAGCTGCAGTGCGGTATCCTCTATGAAACAGCTTTGGAAAAAAGTGTTTAGTATTTCAGCTTTTCGCGTGTCATCGTCCGTTTCAATGCCATCATCATCCCGGAGTGTCTGGATATGCTGTTTCGAGCCACTTACTGATTTAACGTAAGACCAGAACTCCCTAGGATTTTCTGTCAAGTCGCTACATAGAATTTTACTTTCGAATTCACTGAACGCTTCACGCATAGCCCTCCTTACGCTAACTTTGACACCATTTAGCTTCTGTTTGTCTGAGAGGTTTTGGCTGCGTTTAAACTTGGAGTGAAGCTCTCTTTGCTTTCGCAGTAGTTTCCTAACTTTGTTGTTGTACCACGGTGGGTTTTTCCCGTCCCTCACAGTTTTACTCGGCACGTACCTGTCTAAAACACATTTTACGATTGCCTTCAACTTTTTCCATAAACACTCATCATTGTCAGTGTCGGAACAGAAATTTTCGTTTTGATCTGTTAGGTAGTCTGAAATCTGCCTTCTATTACTCTTGCTAAACAGATAAACCTTCCTCCCTTTTTTTATATTCCTATTAACTTCCATATTCAGGGATGCTGCAACGGCCTTATGATCACTGATTCCCTGTTCTGCACATAGTCGAAAAGTTCGGGTCTATTTGTTATCAGTAGGCCCAAGATGTTATCTCCACGAGTCGGTTCTCTGTTTAATTGCTCGAGGTAATTTTCGGATAGTGCACTCAGTATAATGTCACTCGATGCTCTGTCCCTACCACCCGTCCTAAACATCTGAGTGTCCCAGTCTATATCTGGTAAATTGAAATCTCCACCTAAGATTATAACATGCTGAGAAAATTTATATGAAATGTATTCCAAATTTTCTCTCAGTTGTTCTGCCACTAATGCTGCTGAGTCGGGAGGTCGGTAAAAGGAGCCAATTATTAACCTAGCTCAGTTGTTGAGTGTAACCCCCACCCATAATAATTCACAGGAACTAACCACTTCTACTTCACTACAGGATAAACTACTACTAACAGCGAAAAACATGCCACCACCGGTTACATGCAATCTATCCTTTCTAAACACCGTCTGTGCCTTTGTAAAAATTTCGGCAGAATTTATCTCTGGCTTCAGCCAGCTTTCTGTACCTATAACGATTTCAGCTTCGGTGCTTTCTATCAGCGCTTGAAGTTCCGGTACTTTACCAACGCAGCTTCGACAGTTTACAATTAAAATACAGATTGCTGCTTGGTCCCCGCATGTCCTGACTTTGCCCTGCACCCGTTGAGGCTGTTGCCCTTTCTGTACTTGCTCAAGGCCATCTAACCTAAAAAACCGCCCAGCCCACGCCACACAACCCCTGCTACCCGTTTAGCCGCTTGTTGCGTGTAGTGGACTCCTGACCTATCCAGCGGAACCCGAAACCCTACCACCCTATGGCGCAAGTCGAGGAATCTGCAGCCCACACGGTCGCAGAACCGTCTCAGCCTCTGACTCAGACCCTCCACTCGGCTCTGTACCAAAGGTCCGCAGTCAGTCCTGTCGACGATGCTGCAGATGGTGAGCTCTGCTTTCATCCCGCTAGCGAGACTGGCAGTCTTCACCAAATCAGACAGCCGCCGGAAGCCAGAGAGGATTTCCTCCGATCCATAGCGACACACATCATTGGTGCCGACATGAGCGACCACCTGCAGATGGGTGCACCCTGTACCCTTCATGGCATCCGGAAGGACCCTTTCCACATCTGGAATGACTCCCCCCGGTAAGCACACGGAGTGCACATTGGTTTTCTTCCCCTCTCTTGCTGCCATATCCCTAAGGGGCCCCATTACGCGCCTGACATTGGAGCTCCCAACTACCAGTAAGCCCACCCTCTGCGACCGCCCGGATCTTGCAGACTGAGGGGCAACCTCTGGAACAGGACAAGCAGCCATGTCAGGCTGAAGATCAGTATCAGCCTGAGACAGAGCCTGAAACCGGTTCGTCAGACAAACTGGAGAGGCCTTCCGTTCAGCCCTCCGGAATGTCCTGCCACACCTTGAGACGACCTCCCACTCTACCACAGGTGAGGATCAGCCTCAATGCGGGCAGTATCCCGGGCAACCACAGTCTTAGTCCGATCGGGGGATGCGTGGGACGAGCTGGCCGTCCCCGATAAACCCCCATCCGGACCCCCACAGTGATGCCCATTGGCAACAGCCTCAAGCTGTGTGACCGAAGCCAACACTGCCCGAAGCTGGGAGCGAAGGGATGCCAACTCAGCCTGCATCCGAACACAGCAGTTGCAGTCCCTATCCATGCTAAAAACTGTTGTGCAAAGAACGTCTGAACTAATTTACAGAGAGCGCAAACAAATCGACACAAAATTTAAACGGTTATTAAAATACAAGATTGGCTAGTAAATGCAGTAATGCTGCTACTTGCACACTGCTGACACACTGCTCGGCGGTGGAAGGAGACTACGCGATTTTACACTATTCAGGTACTAAAACGCAATGCTACAACTCTCAAATACTATAATACGCCCGAAATTTATGAATTAAACAATGCAAGTACCAAAAACAGGCAACGAAATTAAGAATTAAACTATGTAACAAATGAGTGAGCTAGGCGGATACGACTTGCTGCTGCAGCTGCTTATCCAACGGCGGCAGGGAGCACACTGACTGTGACCAACCGACACTGGCCGTTCAAAACGGTTTCTCCTTTCACTCGCGTTCCTCTCTCTGATTCGTTGCAGCTAATTGGGGTTAAGTTTGGTGTCGACTTAACAAATTTGTTTTGACATGTACTGACTTCCACTTACTTTTTATTCAATGGTCAGTACTACGAACAGACTGATGGAGTTGCAATGCGAAGCCCGCTGTCACGTATTGTGGACGATTTGTTTATGGAGAATTTTGAGGAATGTGCATTGGAGTCAGCGACCTTGAAACCTGCTTGTTTTTTCAGATATGTAGACGATGTTTTGTTGTTTGGCCTCATGGTAGTGAGAATTTAAACCGGTTTTTGGAACATCTGAATTCAATCCACCCGAATATTCAGTTCACTATGGAGATGGAAAAGAATGGATGCCTTCCCTTCCTTGATGTGTTGGTCAAAAGGGAGACTGATGGTACGTTGGGACATTCTGTTTATAGGAAGTCTACCCACACTGACTTGTATCTGCGAGCTGATAGTTGTCACCATCCAGCTCAGCGTGAAGGAGTACTTCGCACCTTGGTTCACAGGGCCCACGTTATCTCAGAACCTGAAAGTTTGGCAGCTGAGCTATCACATATCGAAGTCACCTTGCGTCAGAATGGTCATAGTGAGAGGCAGATCAAACGTGCGTTGCGCCATCAGCCTTTTGTGCAACGGGTGAGCGACGATAGCAACGGAGTAGCACCTAAGTCTACGGTCTTTTTGCCTTACGCAGAAAGCATTTCCAACAGGATTGGCCGTATTTTGCGGAAATATGATGTGAAATGTGTTTTTCGACCACCTTCTAAGATTAAGGCCCTGTTGGCGTCCGTAAAAGATGATATTGGTTGGCGTAAGGCTGGGGTCTATCGTATTCCTTGCAGTTGTGGCATGTCATATATTGGTCAGACAATCAGGACTGTTGAAGACCGGTGTATTGAACATGAGCGTCACACACGCTTACAACAGCCGAGCAAATCCGCTAATGCAGGACATTGCCTTGACACCGGTCATCCTATGGAATACAACACGGAGATTCTGGCTTGCACGTCCAGCTGTTGGGATAGTGTTACTAAGGAAGCTGTTGAAATCAGACTATCAAGCAACCTTATTGACAGAGATGGTGGATTTTGTTTAAATGCTGCTTAGAATCCGGCTCTCTCTCATCAAAAAACAGAGGGACAGAATTAGTGCTACCTCACCTGTTGATTAATAGTAACTATCGATATTTCTGATGTTAGTTATCTTTGTTTGTGTTGACACTTGTTCTGTGTGCGGTGTCTTCCTTGTTTCTCCTCTGTGAACCGAGGTATTAAATTTGCTCGCACATTTCTTCATCCTTGCATTTGTGCCTTGAGAATGGCAGGGTGTGCTCCTGTCGAAATATCGGCGGTGTTCGACGACGTCACCCGGCAGCAAACCCGTAAGTTATATGAAAACTGAAGTTTATACAATTTATAAAATTCCAAAATAATTTCTATTATGTCCAATGTAAATAAATCAAATTATTAAGCGATATGGGACTGGTATCTTTTGAAATAAAGGAGGGCAGTCAGGATAACGGCAGATTTATTACAAAAAGTACACTTATGACATTGGATATGAATCTACATAAAAAGAACCTTGATTACTTACAAGCTGCTGTTTAATGAAATGAAGTGTGTACTAATTTACAGTTGACAGAGTTGGGGAGTGGATGAAGATTAACTTCGACTTCGACTTTAAGACCGGATAACGTTATCTGAGTGAATATTTCATCTGACAGTGATTGTGAACCGCTAAACTGGACGTTACCATGATATACATAAACTGGGCAGCAACAGCTGCTGTTTGAAAGAGCATGCTGTGGAAAGTAAAGCATCACCTTAAAGGTTCTTAATTCACCAGAGCTGCGAAATGCTCACCATACACCTGAGGCAGTCTGTAATATAGTGACCTGTATGCCTCTGTGTTGATTCGAACTATAGACCACCATCTCCTTCTCTCATCCCAGAACACACAACCATGTCTCCAGATCTAACTCAGAATACACAGCCATTCAAATGAATAAAAACACCAGGCCAAGTCTTGAATCTATGTACATGTGACCAGAGTTTGAATCAACCTTGCTAACTTCTCTGTCTCTCCAGTGGCATTTCCAAAAACTCTTCACGTAGAACCCTCTCGAAAAGCTAAAACAACTAATCGCTTTGTAGTAGCGTTTATATACGTCAATCACATAATTCTTCACCATCAATACAGCCCACCTCCAGAATATGGGCAAATTATGGTCCTCAGATCCTATCACTTTCCGTGACATAGAACAGGCACCCGCTGGTGCGCCTTCTGACATTACCATCGGCGTCCCAATGCATATGCTGTTTCTCGGCTTGCACGGGAAGCAGCTTGGCGTGATTCTAAAAATGCAACTGATATCCCATCGACATTGTGTCAGGAGTCCTGCCTTCTTTTCAGCCCGTTTCAGCCACCATGGCGACATGTTATCACAGTCCCAACAGATAAGAACCTCACTGGATGTTCTATGGGAAGTCATCAGGTGGCTACATGCAGAATCTGAAGAATGCACTCCTCTAGACAGAGAACAATTATCAGAGCGCCGCTCAGTCGCGATTTGGCTAAAGAAGTTGTGAAAAAACTCTACCACTAACCTCTGGAACTATCTGGGAACCTCTAAAAGGACATCTTTGCCTGTAGCTAAGGGACCCCTACTGCTCAAGCCACGTCCGCCAGAGCATGTTCCTCTGTGTGAAAGCTGTGACAGAGATTCCCAAGCCCAGTCACTATAACTGCGCTCCCGTCCCGACATTGTTCTCTGAACAGACGCCAATAAAGCGGCCTTTTGGAATCTACTCCTAGCAAGTTTCCCCTCGCTCAGCTGCATCCATAACTGCCCACCAAAACATAAGCTCAGTTCCGTCACCTCAAGCTCCCTGTAATTGGCTTCCAATGAACTCGGTACATGACTACTGTCAGTCCCCTTTAATAAACATAATATCTTTCACAGTGTCTTCCTAACTCGATACATGTCCACATGAGCTGAATAAATAAAGTGAAAGGACTTGCCGAGATACGAATTGATACAACTAGTACCCTAATCATCAGTTTTGGGTCCCTCGGATTTCTTACTGGTCTGACACTTAGAAAATATGGTCTAAAACACTTTTGGAGTCCAAGATAAGATTATGCTCATTACGTACTTATCTTACAGACCTTCCAAAATGGAATATGTTGTGTCTGGCGTCCTCAGTCTGAAACTCAGACTGATGCAGATGCCTATGGCAGTGTATCTTGTACAAGTCTCTTCAGTTCTGCACAACTACGGCAACCTACATCCCTTTGAACTTTTAGAGCTTCCTCTCTTAAAAAACTGTTACATTAAAAAGGAGAAGAAATACTCGGTGCGTTATTGCGTCATTAATACTAGCTGGGCAAGTTTTTGCATTTGGAGAGCTACGTCGAATGATCTGCCAGGGTAAATTTCAGGAAACTGCACTCAATTCTTCCCTAGATGTCTGAGTGGAGGCTTACTTACCTCATTTTTTCTAAAGCTGTCTTGATGTCCCAATTGAACTTCTTATATGTAGGCCAAGGCCTCTAATATAAGATTTAAAACAGGAAAAGAGATGGAGTGGCTTTTGCCAGTGCTACTGCGACTCTTCAATAATGTCTCAATACGTGGGATACCACCTCGTTTGTTAATCCAAACCAAGATTAGAAAAAAATTCTCTATCATAGTCAACCATACGTGAGGGTCAGTCTAACCTGATTAATCACAGAATAATCACTGAATCAGATTATAACGCTTCTAGCACCATGTTGTTGTTGTTGTTGTTGTGGTCTTCATTCCTGAGACTGGTTTGAAGCAGCTCTCCATGCTACTCTATCCTGTGCAAGCTTCTTCATCTCCCAGTACCTACTGCAACCTACATCCTTCTGAATCTGGTTAGTGTATTCATCTCTTGGTCTCCCTCTACGATTTTTACCCTCCACGCTGCCTTCCAGCACTAAATTGGTGATCCCTTGATGCCTCAGAACATGTCCTACCAACCAATCCCTTCTTCTGGTCAAGTTGTGCCACAAACTTCTCTTCTCCCCAATCCTATTCAACACCACCTCATTAGTTATGTGATCTACCCATCTAATCTTCAGCATTCTTCTGTAGCACCACATTTCGAAAGCTTCTATTCTCTTCTTGTCCAAACTATTTATCGTCCATGTTTCACTTCCATACATGGCTACACTCCATACAAATGCTTTCAGAAATTACTTCCTGACACTTAAATCTATACTCGATGTTAACAAATTTCTCTTCTTCAGAAACGCTTTCCTTGCCATTGCCAGTCTACATTTTATCTCCTCTCTACTTCGACCATCATCAGTTATTTTGCTTCCCAAATAGCAAAACTCCTTTACTACCTTAAGTGTCCCATTTCCTAATCTAATTCCCTCAGCATCACCGGACTTAATTCGACTACATTCCATTATCCTCGTTTTGCTTTTGTTGATGTTCGTCTTATATCCTCCTTTCAAGACGATATCCATTCCATTCAACTGCTCTTCCAAGTCCTTTGCTGTCTCTGACAGAATTACAATGTTATCGCGAACCTCAAAGTTTTTATTTCTTCTCCATGGATTTTAATACCTTCTCCGAATTTTTCTTTTGTTTCCTTCACTGCTTGCTCAATATACAAATTGAATAACATCTGGGAGAGGCTACAACCCTGTCTTACTCCCTTCCCAACAACTGCTTCCCTTTCATGTCCCTCGACTCTTATAACTGCCATCTGGTTTCTGTACAAATTGTAAATAGCCCTTCGCTCCCTGTATTTTACCCCTGCCACCTTTAGAATTTGGAAGAGTATTCCAGTCAACATTGTCAAAATCTTTCTCTAAGTATACAAATGCTAGAAACGTAGGTTTGCCTTTCCTTTCTAGCATCTTAATATTAACAAAATAATTCACCATATTTGTCTCCATGTTTCTTCAGTTCAAACTACCGTTTCATTAGGTAAAGTTAAACTCGAAATTATTTTCCTAAGTAAAATGAAGCTCTCCGGAGCAATAAGTGCTCATGGCTTGAATGGCATAGCTAGACAGTGTTAAAGAGTCTTATCCTTCTCCGTCCGCTCGCGCAGGACGCACTTTCGTGATACGTCGATAATGTCCGCTAACGTGCATAACGTTAAATTAAAATTCTTATGCCAACTTTTGTGGGTCAATTTTTGACAACTGAAATTTTTATTTTATAGATATTAGTGTGTGTAAAGTTTTCAACATTGTAAGACCGGTTTCTTAATCATTTAAACATTAAATATTAATATTAGACATTAGCATCTAATCGCCAAACTTTATACGAGATATTATACGACCTGTCCTCGATCAAGAACAACTTAGCTTACTAAAATAGCTTTCTCACACTCCTGATCTATATGACACATCTGTCACTTGTGGAGTGGGTAACCTGTCTTACCTACAGGCCTGCATCACTGAAACAGCGTATGCAGTGCTACAAATGAGATAAATCATAACCCGGAAAGTACCATAAATGGTACAAACGTTCTTACTGTATTCAAGCTTAGGTCTCCCTCTATAGTTTTTGCCCATAATTGTTCCCTTCATTACTGAGTAAACCATTCCTTAATGCCTGAAAGTGTATCATGTCAATCTAAGTATCCTTTTAGAGAAGTTCTGTCAGAAATATAATTTCTCTTCATTTCTATTCAGTACCTTTTCATTAATTATCCAGTTTTCTTCTTTAGCAACCCATTGCAATATCTCTGTTCTCTTCTTATCTGTAGAGTTAATTGTCCAAGTTTCACCTGGCTTATGGCTACATTCTAGACAAATCCACTTTAAAAAGACTTCCATCACTTAATGCCATATTACAGGTTGACAAATTACTTCTTTTCAGAAAAAATTTTCATTACCTGTCTCCATTTTAATTGTTCTAACTTCTGCATCATCAGTTATTTTGCTTACCAAACAACAAAACTCTTCTACTACATTTAATGCCTCATTTAGTAATATTATCCCATCAACACCACCTGATTTAGATCTACTTTACATCACTACCACTGTTTCAGTTTTGTTGATAATAATTTTGTAACCTTTTTTCGAGCCACTATGCGTTCCCTTCAGCTGACCTTTCATACCCTTGAAGTTTTATTTCTTCTACATAAACTTTAATTTCTTTTCCAATTTTCTCATTGGATTCCTTTACTGCTAGCTCGACGTACGGATTGAATCACCCAGGAGATAGGCTATACTCGTGCTTTGCTCACTTCTCAACTACTGTTTCTCTAATACATTGAGGTGACTAAAGCCATGAGATAGCGATATGCACATATACAGATAGCGGCAGTACCACGTAAACAAGGTATAAAGGCAGTACGTTGGCGGAGCTGTCATTTGTACTCAGGTGATTCACATGAAAGTGTTTCCGACATGATTATGGCCACATGATGACAATTAACAGACTCTGAATGTGGAATGGTAGTTGGCGTTGGATGCATGTGTGGGGCGGTGGGTGTAAATTATTTTTGTTTGTAATGTAATTTAGATGCAGAAAAGATGCATTTTCCGGCCGATGCACCATACGTGGGGTGGCGGGTGGAATTTATTGTTATAAAAATGTTCCTATTTTTCATGCTGTTGTTTTGCCGTTCTCAACACTGGCTCTCTAACTACAATTTTGGCAACCAGAAAGTGATTAGCAAAACGTGAAGCCTGTAATTAGAATTCCCAGTGCCCACTTCATCTGAGAAATACACTTATAGCTACTGCTTATAGCTCTGAGGAATTAGGAGATTGTTTGGGATTCATAATCAAAAACGAGCGTACAAAAACGTTCGCTATATTCTGAAAGTCAAAGATGAAAAAAAAAAGAGACCACACAATCCAACTACCAGAGCAGTTCAGAGTCTAATGCGCTGATGCAACTATAACTGTCCAAATTAAATGTTTAAGTGAATGCTCGCCATAATTTGATGATAATGTTCATCAAACGCCACGCTAAATAATGGTAGTGTCCCGTGACGCCACGTGAAAATACGACATACGCAAACTGAAGATAGATCATTAAAGTCATCCCAGAATTAACACTTCACTCGAAAATGATTTCATGGTTATGCGTATCCTGAGTAACGTAATACGGCATCCGAGGCTGTTTATAGCAATGATACCGACGCGACGCGACTCCCGACACAGATGGTGTGCTATTCAGCGTCTGGAGAGAACTAGGGCCTTGCTTCCACGCGCAGCGTTCTTATATATAAAGCCGCGGTGCGGACGGCTAAGGGAACACCTGATCAAATTGGCTCTCCCGACTACCGGCTGGGCTAGTAATGCACCACATTAAGTTATTGAATAAATCATTGCTTCCTTTGCTGATAGCCGATGAAGCTCTCAATTTGAATGTGCAATCAGCACACAGGTAAGTAATCATAATAAAAGTCTGACGTGGCTAAGTCAAATATTTTGGGCGAGAGAATTAATTTAATTACACTAAACGCAGTAGACGAGCTCTGAACTTGCCCTTTGGAGATACGCTATCGCTATAGTTTTATAGTTATTCAATTGAATCTTCTCACATCTTTGATTATAGCGGATCTCCCTTCTACTTAAATTTAAGCATCCTAGCCTTATTTATTTGCCTGCTTAATCTATCTTGCTTCCTTAATTTTTAAGACAAAAACCAGAAACTCATGAATTTCCACTAAAATTTTAATTTGTGAGATCGAAAGTACTGTTTCTATTAAATTATTATGAAAAAGGAATCTAAACATAAATTTTTAAGTCTCTAGCTCTTTTCTGTTGCGCCAATGATTTTTACAGAAAAACGTCCAAATTTCGAAAATGGTTAAAGTTATCGAACTGATATTCAGCACATATTGATTTAGTATTACTCCTGACGTGCTAGAACCGTTTCAGGTTATTTACTCGATTTTTAAAGTACTGCGCAACATTTATGACGTCAGAGCTAGTTACAGCGGACTAGGCTGGCACACAATGGAAAGACTGATGAGAATTTTATAAGGCGTGAGTAGGCTGCTTCCCTACACATGGGACATTCTATTTCGGAAATCGTTAAGGAATTCACTATTTCGAAATTCACAGTGTCAAGAGTCTGCCGAGAATACCAGCTTTCAGGAATTATCTCTCCCCACAGATAACGCAGTGGCCGACGGCCTTCACTTAACAACCCAGAGCAGCGACGTTTGCGTAGAGTTGTCAGTGCTGACAGGCAAGAAACACTGCGTGAAATAACCACAGAAATCAATGTGGGACATACGACGAACTCATCAGTTAGGAAAGTGTGGCGAAATTTGCTGTTAATAGGCTATGGCAGTTTGATAACATCACGACATCACCAGCAGCGTCTCTCCTGAGTTCGTGGCCATATTCATTGGATCCTAGACGACTGGAAAACCGTGGCCTTATAATGTGAATCCCATTTTAGTTGGTAAGAGCTGATGATAGGGTTCGATTGTGGTCCGGACTCCAACAAGTTATCAACAAGACACTGTGCAAGCTAGTGGTGGCTCCATGACTGCATGGGCTGTGTTTACATGGAATTGACTGTATCCTCTAGTCCAACTAAATCTATCACAGACTGGAAATTGATATGTTCGGCTACTTGGAGACCATTTGCAGCCATTCATGCATTTAATATTCCCAAACAACACTGATGGATGACAATGTGTCATGTTACCAGGCCACAATCGTTCGTGACTGGTTTGAAGAACATTCTGGACAATTCGACGAATGATTTGATCACCGAGATGACCCGATATGAATCCCACTGAACAAAATAATCGAGAGGTCAGATCGTACACAAAATCCAACACCGGCAGCACTTTCTCAACTATGGACGTCTACAGTGGCAGCATGGCTCAATATTTCTTCAGGGGACTTCCAACGACCTGTTAAGTCCATGCCACGTCGTCTTGTTGCACTATTACCGGCAAAAAGAGGTCCGACACGATATTAGGAGGTATCCCAAGGGTTTTGTCACCTCTGTGTAAGTCCTTCGGCTCTTATAAGTGCAGTCTGCTTTGCACATAAGTTGCTGATAACCTTTCGATCCCTACATTTTATCCATGGTAACTACAGTATTTCACAGCCAACATAAAAAAGCTTATTCCAGATCTGTTGAATATTCTAACGTTATAATCATTTGGTATTATCAGTCAGTCACCCACAAGGAGTCCTCTTCGAAAAATAACTGTTTTTTTATTGTTGTTTCACTGCTCGATCAAGTACAATAACTTCCCACTCTCCATCCAAAAATGGAACAGAAAATGTATAAAAAGTGCTAGCACACTACGTATCCACCGCCAACACCGTGAAGTAACTCATTGGGAGTTGATGTACACGCCAGTGTAGTAACGTGCGCCATTTCCTAAAAGCAACTTCATCACTTTCGTGCATTTCGACAAATTACATAGTTTCACGGACAACTCTTGTCAACATTACTTGGAACCAACGTTTTGTGTCGATGTTGGAGGTTGAACGTAAAGGTTCAAATCCATAAACCTAGATTTCTTAACGTAATTGATAAATGAGTATCTCGCTTATAAATTTTTCCATGTCGTAATAGAGTTTTAAAGTCTAAAAGAAATTAATGGGTAGCTAATTACACTTTTATTGAGTGCACTATATCTAGAACTACGTAATTTTGCTTAGTAAGACAGTTATTATCTACTACTGTAGTTTATAGGAGTTAAAAAGTTTAAGATTAGAAATTTCACAGATGCTGGAACATTTTTTATACTCGTTGTTGTCCGTTACACATGATATCACAATATACGAGGGTTGTCCAGGAAGTAAGTTCCGCCGGCCGTGGTGGCCGAGCGGTTCTAGGCGCTTCATTCCGGAACCGCGCGACTGCTACGGTCGCAGGTTTGAATCCTGCCTCGGGCATCGATGTGTGTGATGTCCTTAGGTTAGTTAGGTTTAAGTAGTTCTAAGTTCTAGGGGACTGATGACCTCAGATGTTAAGTCCCATAGTGCTCAGAGCCATTTGAGCCAAGTAAGTTCCGATCGGTCGCGAAATGGAAACCACTGGGAGAATCCGGTAAAGCACAGATGTGTTTGGCAGTGTCTCTAGTACGTCCGTCGATCGTGTCGCGTCGCTCTTTTCAGTTTTTAGTGAACAGTGAGCACGTAAAGATTCGTAGGGAATAGCGTCTCCCGCCAAGTATGAGGGCCTGGGTAGAGATTTCGCCTGTGTCATGCAGCCCACATAACACAACTGTCGAGCAGTTCCTTCTTCATGCCAATTCTCGGCCGCACACTGCAGGGGCAATGAAGATGCTCCTGCAGCGTTTCCGATGAGAAGTGTTTGATCACCTACAATACAGTCCGTAATTGCCTCCCCCTGAGACTCATCTCTGCTCACAAGAACCGCTGCCTATGAAGACAAAATGTTTCCACAGACGACGAGCTACAGACCCGTGCAGATAATTGGCCGAAAGCACAGGTGGCTGCTTTCTATGACGAGGAAATTGGAAAGTTGATACAACACTACGACAACACTCGAAGTTGGAGCGGCGGCTATGTAGAGAAATAGGTGGGAAGTTGTACCTAACTGTTGCAAATAAAACGTTTCTGGTTTTCACTGTGGTTCCCATTTCGCGACCGATCGGAACTTACTTTCTGGACAACTCTCGTACTTATATAACGAATTAAGATAAAATAATATTACGAGAAGCTGTGTGGAACTTACTCCTTAGGAAGAAACTGTAAAACGTAGATATTGCTGAAATATTTAATGAGTCCTGCTCTTGCCACAACTGTAAAGTGATTTCAGGGATTTGCTTCTTCAAATAAGATTTGGCTGAGTGACTGACAATCATTGCTTCAAAATTACTGACCCGTACTTCTCTAGTATCTACTTCTTGGAAAGGACGATTTAGTTATGTTCTCATTGGCGCTTCCAAGTCCTTTGGTCTAATGGTGAGGGCTGTATCCTTTAGAGATGCATTAAGCACGTTGTTTGCCTTCGTTAATTACCAATAACACAGGCGGCGCTCTAGGAACACAACAGCGGTGTGTGGTGGCAATTGACACCCGACCACAGCACAGGATTCGGAGCAAATCGGCCTAATGTCTGTGTCAACTAGTCAGCTAGACACACATAGAGGCTCAATAATCTTTATCACTTTGACTGGCTCTTTCTTTCAGTGAACATCTACGAAATCAAAGCACCAGTTATCGTTGTGTAGGTAATTTCATTGCAAATTGACTGACCTGAATTCGAACCATTAAATTATAACTATCCTGTGCTACCTTGTTGGTAATTAAGTATTTGACAACTGTGAATATGACGATTACGTTGATATACTCAACGCGAAGAAGTAATAATGACAGTACAACAACTGAACTGTTTCGTAACCTGTTTGTGCTGAGTCACAGTCCATCAGAGCCCAAAACAGAACAAGGTAGTTTAACGAGAATCCAGCGCCAAGTTGTCGTACGCAATATAAATATCCTGTGATATGGTAATCCTGTGTGTATCCATAGGCAAAAACGTTTCCACGATGATTTCAAGTGTTATAACTAGCTGCTTGGAGATCCGAATTGCTCGTACACGACCAATGCAGGTCCTTATAAAGGCGATTCCGTGAGGTTACAAACTACCAGGAATGATGGAGAAGGCAATGTGTATCAATTTGAGGTCAGCTAACCACCCGGAAACGAACGAATCGGAAGTTATAAGCGAAAATCGTTGTGATACATAAGACAGTGGAATACATGTACCGGTACTGTTGTTACCAAGACTGTGGAGTAGGTAATCCCGATGCCCAATTAGGTGAATAGGTTATTCGTCAATGGATGTGGTTCCTACGTCATGGAGCCGCACCACACTTTGAAACACCTGGTCCAGACATTCCATGAAAAGTGGGTATGCAGAAGAGGTCCTGTTTCGTTCACCTGATTTCACCCCACTTGATTTCTTCTTGTAGGGTCATGTTACTCGGTCTCCCTGACATCAAGTAACTTGCACCGTTACTAGCCTATCAACAGGGGACATTATCTAAGGTTATTGTGGAGTATTCAGGGGGAATTCTCAGCATCATGATCAGGGTTTGGAAGCTGGGACCCTTAGTTTCAGGGCTGCGCGAGGTTAAGGCGGAACTTGAATGCATTTTCGCCTCTGTCTTTCGGCTCGGTCGTTTTCGAACACGTGTCCCTTACCTCAGACTGATACATTTGTCCATCATTCCTGAAAGATTATAAAATCATCACTGAATTACCCTGTGCAATCTCATGTTACTTTTGAATCAGTGTTTTTACGTACAGATCGCTGTTTGCTAGTGTTACATGGGATGATATTAGGAAGAACTCCACTTACAGGTAATAAAATTGTTGTTTATTAAAATACAATTGGTTTCGTTTAATGCTGCATCATCAGGTGCATCCTACAAGGTAAAAGCCAAGTATGTTTATAAAAATACAATTGGTTTCGTTTAATGCTGCATCATCAGGTGCATCCTTCAAGGTAAAAGCCAAGTATAATGCCACCACATTTTGTAGAAATTAAAATTGGTAAAGAAATGTGTAAAATATACTCACAACGTTAAGGGATCATAGGCATACTCATCGCTCCTAGTCAAAATTTACTATTCAGAGAATATCGTTAACACTATGGCGAGCGAAAGGTAAAGAAGACATGCTCCATTCTTTAAAATTTGCCTGCATCTATAAAGAAAAATATTTTACAGTGAGCGGACGCTAGAAGGTTTTGAAAAAGGGGCCGGATTGGCGATAAATAATTGTCACTGCTAACATTAGTCGCGGCACTATGCGAATTACTGTGAGGAAAGTATCAGGTGGCAATAACTTATCATTGTGACAGAGGGAAGCTCGGCGCAGGGCAAGGCAAAAGCGGCCCGCACGAACGACACAGACTAGCTGGCTGGCAGAACAGAAGCTATACATGTGGCCACCGTGACACTCATGATTAGGAGCGCTGGGTCATTTCCTTCACAAGCGACAGTTATGCATAATTTTACTGCATAACACATAATCATACAATCAATCAAAATTAGCAATAATGTTATGGTGCTTTAAATCCAATTGGTAATTCATCGTGAACTGTGCGTTTTCGTTTTTGTGTTTAAAAATCTCCACTTCCTCTAATATATTCAAAAATATTGTTTTCTCCTATTTTATGAAGTGTTTTTTAAATTTTCTGAAGAGCTTTTGATGCTGTGCCCCTTTTCGTGTAAGTGTGCTGTTAATGCTGATAGCGGGTTATTTAATTTATAGTGTTCCTGAAATTTCATTCGAAATGACCTCCCGATTTGTCCTACATATTTCTTAGGACAATCATTGCGTGTAATGCAGTATACACCCACTTCATTATATTTATTTCCCACAGTTTTTTCCTTGTGCCTGAGTATCCTGACTAGATCTGAAAATGTAAAATACGCATAAGCAATTTCCACCATTTTCTACTGTTTTTGCTGTTACTAGACATGACTGTGTGTTTTGCGCAGCATTTGTAAATACTTCCAGTTCGGCACATTTAAGTGTTGTATAGTATACTAAAACTATTTAGAGTATATATTTTAACTCTTCACTTACAGAATTTTATTGCTAGTAACATTCTATGTAGTTTTGAAACTGGTTTTATAGCCTGTGGTCAGTTAAGCGATACGTAGTTGGCCGTGCACCATCTTGCAGTATGAAATAGGTCATTCAGTACGGAAAATGTAGTACTTGCAAATGCATTGAGTTTCCTCAATTCATTTACAATTTTATCTGTCTTCAAAATAGAAATTTGTGTTAGTTTCCAATAGCTCTCATTTCAAAATATATTTAACTTGTAACTGGTTTTTGGCAATAGTTCTACTTGATTTGATTTCACTTATTATTTACTGGCATGTGGCAGAGTAAAATGGCTCTGAGCACTATGGGACTTAACAGCTGAGGTCATCAGTCCCCTAGAACTTATAACTACTTAAACCTAACTAACCTAAGGACATCACACACAGCCATGTCCGAGGCAGGATTCGAACCTGCGACCGTAGCGGTTGCGAGGTTCCAGACTGAAGCGCCTAGAACCGCTCGGCCATAACGGCCGGCTGTGGCAGAGTAATAAGGTAAAATATACACTGTTAAATACAGCACTAACTATGTTTTCCCGATTGAAACGCTTTTAAAATTACAGTGGCATATTTGTTCCTGTGTACATGGCTATACTATACAGGGTGATTCAAAAAGAATACCACAACTTTAGGAATTTAAAACTCTGCAACGACGAAAGGCAGAGCTAAGCACTATCTGTCTGCGAATTAAGGGAGCTATAAAGTTTCATTTAGTTGTACATTTGTTCGCTTGAGGCGCTGTTGACTAGGCGTCAGCGTCAGTTGATGCTAAGATGGCGACCGCTCAACAGAAAGCTTTTTGTGTTATTGAGTACGGCAGAAGTGAATCGACGACAGTTGTTCAGCGTGCATTTCGAACCAAGTATGGTGTTAAACCTCCTGATAGGTGGTGTATTAAACGTTGGTATAAACAGTTTACAGAGAATGGGTGTTTGTGCAAAGCGAAAAGTTCTGGACGGCCGAGAACGAGTGATGAAAATGTAGCACGCATCCAGCAAGCATTTGTTCACAGCCCAGGAAAATCGACTCGCAGAGCTAGCAGAGAGCTGCAAATTCCACAATCAACTGTATGGAGAGTCCTACGAAAAAGGTTAGTTATGAAACCTTATCGTCTGAAATTGGTTCAAGCACTGTCTGCAGCTGATAAGATTAAAAGAATCGATTTCTGTGATTTTATCCTTGCTCAAATCGAAACAGATGAATCTTTCGTTTCAAAGATTGTGTTTAGTGATGAAGCAACTTTCCACACTAACGGGAAAGTCAACCGTCACAATGTCTGTATATGGGGCACTGAGAATCCGCGGGAAACAACTCAGTATGAACGTGACTCGCCTAAGGTGAACGTTTTCTGTGCCATTTCAGCCAATAAAGTTTTTGGTCCCTTTATCTTCGAAGGTGCTACTGTAACTGGACTACAGCATCTGGAGATGTTAGAGAATTGGCCGTTCCCTCAGCTCGAGCAAGAAGCACAACAATTCATATTTCAGCAGGATGGATCGCCACCACATTGGCACTTATCTGTCCGTAACTACCTGAACGTCAACTACCTGAGGCGATGGATCGGCCGCCAGGCAGCCCGTGACAAAGCACTTCATCACTGGCCTCCAAGAAGCCCTGATCTTACCCCCTGCGATTTTTTCTTATGGGGGTATGTTAAGGATATGGTGTTTCGGCCACCTCTCCCTGCCACCATTGATGATTTGAAACGAGAAATAACAGCAGCTATCCCAACTGTTACGCCTGATATGCTAAAGAGAGTGTGGAACGAGTTGGAGTATCGGGTTGATATTGCTCGTGTGTCTGGAGGGGGCCATATTGAACATCTCTGAACTTGTTTTTGAGTGAAAAAAAAACCTTTTTAAATGCTCTTTGTAATGATGTATAACAGAAGGTTATATTATGTTTCTTTCATTAAATACACATTTTTAAAGTTGTGGTATTCTTTTTGAATGACCCTGTACTTTAGAACATTTGCAAAAATCTTAATTCGCTTAAATGACTTTTTTAATTTCAGAAAATGATTGCAGCACATAAACAGTGAATGCCGTCATTTAAAATCAGAATAATAAAATGTATTAAACTTCTGTTTAATCTAGATCCGAAAGTCAGGAAAACGTTACGTGGTACAATTCTATGCGTTACTGCTTATTTCTAACAACTTCTTTTCTCATGGCATCGCGAGTGCTACCTGTAACTCCTTCTCGGAAAAGAAAGCCAATCATCCATATTGGGGTAGACGCATCTATAAAACATTCTTCCTCTGCACCACTCCTCCTAGTGACACTTGTTTCACCTGCGCTCTACACCCCGTTTAAAATCAACTAAATTAAAATGTTTACTATATCTGGTTTGCTAATCGCTTGATTCCTGTGCTCCTTGTTTTTGAACTGGCAGACATTGGGAGACTTCATGCTTCTAATGTTCTATGTAACATCACTGCTACCAAAAATGATAATAAGAATAACAATAATAATAATGTGTAGAATGTACAGCAAAGTGTTGTGACGTCAATTAGTTCGTTTATTTATTGAGAAGTCAATAATGAAGCACTTTTTCGAGAACTACCTAAACTGGGAGACCGCATTTTCATGAGATATTTAAGCACATGTGGTGTATATTTCGCAATTCTATGGCCATAGCTGTATGGTAAAAGTGTGTGCGTAGTGGGAAGACTACGTGAAGAAGAAGATTTTCATACATTAGTTTCACAAGCTTTGCCCCCACCACATTATGTAACGACTTAATACTAGTATTTGATAAAAGTGTAATTACTGGTAACTTATGTAATTACCACCACGTTACGAAATAGTAAAAAAATTATCTTTTAAAAATAATTTAGTTTTCTGACCGAAAGACAACTAAACCCATTCTCTTTACCTCACATAAAATTTCATTTCACCCCCTGCGGGGGAATTAGGTGCCACTAGCATAGTGCAAGAGTCACATTAAAATCATAGCAATTCACTTTGCCAGTGAAACGAAATTGTTTATTTATTTTGATTGTAACTCGTCAAGTCTGTCTTCTGTGTCGACACTTCATCCAGGAACCAAACATAAGTACGACTTACTGTAATGCTTCTGTCGTCTGATCTCCCCGCACACACTTAACCGCAACAAAGGGCCCAAAATCGGAAAATTTTTTATTACAGCTTCATTTCCGGGCAGCGAACGAAACTGGGAGGTCTTGTAAACTTTCTGTACTGCAAGAATAACATTTTAGATCACTGTAGATCACTAACATCCGATTTCCGGAATATACAACACTTTCGAATGCCATTTCCAGTTCAGAGAGTCAGTCATTCGCTTTCTACCTTCAAAAGTGCTTCCAGATCGACTCCCAGATTTCGTGATCTCCTAGCAACTCGTCAAAAAGCCAATCTAGCATGTGAAATATTTCTAGCTTGATACTATAATGCACATTTGTCTGAGGACACGTACACATTTACAAACTGAAGTATGCTATCTCTGACACATTCAGTGATGTGAGGTATCAACGATGCAACGCAAAGGACTCTGTAATGATGTGTCAGCGCATGAAAAACCCACTCAGTTTATTACTCAAATAAACGTTTTGCATTCAAACTTCTAATTATATGTGACCTCTAATTATGCACCTTTCACAACGTAGGGTCCGCTACATACTACTAAAGTATTTGGTCAGTACACGTAAGTGTACATTTTAGGTTTTCTTAGTATCGGTCTGAATGTTCTCGATAACATGTTTTGATGTTAGACTCTGTCATCTGAGCATCCAGGAACGCCCCACATAGCCGCTGCAACTTTCCATGCATTGTAGGGAGAGGCTCTAAGATATTACTGTTGAATTAGACCATCTAGAATAAGAGAATGTGGAAACTGGATTCGAAAACACTGTGCTACCTCAGTATACTTCATAAGTTTTCTGACTTTTTTTAAATAATAAATTAGTTTTATATCAGATCTCTGTTGTTTTTCACAACACATATCTATTCCTCAATTCTCAATAGTCCCGCATTCTCATTTATATGTTCAGTTCTGTGTGTTTCTTTAACCAAGTTAATTATCTTGGCGATAATTTTCCAAGATATTAATTCAGGTTTTATTGCTAAAGATAAATACTTTTACAGTGTTCTGTTTTCTATTGCACATTTTGTTCCGGTCACAGATTGGGCCAATTACTTTCTCTTTACTTTTCCTTCTATTAATTTAGTTTTTGCAGCTTAGTACAAAAATTTCTCATAATTATATAGGAGTACGATTTATCTATTATTAAATGCAGTTTGAGTAATAATGCATCTGTTCTTATAACTGTTGTGGCGTAACAAGACAGCTACGCCACACTGAAGTAACCGAAAGGCACGCGCAATCTCACGTAGGCTATATAGAGGTCTGAAACAGGAAGGATATGTAATGAATGGTAGCAAGAAAAGTACGTAGCTGCTTTAATACTTAACTTTTAAGCCTTCATGTGAATACAGCATTCCTTGATGATACAAGTGAGACTCTATCTTAAAATGGTTAATGGCGCATTGCTAGGTCGTAGCCATTGACTTGGCTGAAGGCTATTGTAACTGTCTCTCGGCAAATGAGAGAAATGCTTCGTCAGTGTAGTCGCTAGCAAAGTCGTCGTACAACTGGGGCGAGTGCTATCCCGTATCTCTCGACCTGCCTTGTGGTGGCGCTCGGTCTGCGATCACACAGTGGCGACACGCGGGTCCGACATGTACTAAATGGACCGCGGCCGATTTAAGCTACCACCTAGCAAGTGTGGTGTCTGGCGGTGACACCACAATAACCATATTTTAAAATTGAAATTTGTGATTGAAAATTATTGAATCCTCTAACCCTTTTGTAATGAGAATGGTGGCTTTGAATTCAGTAGTTGTATACAGACAAAAAATTTATTCTTTGCTAATCTGAGAATTACTCAAGTTTCGACAATGAATCAAGAGCACTGTAACGAAATAAATGGATCCATGGGAACGAATTTAGTGAAGATGAAATAATACCGTTGAAAAACGTTCATTTATGGTAAACCTTTCATGAAATGGATATGTGATGAAAAACGAAACTGTGTCCCACATTGGGAAGCGAACCCAGATTTCAGACATATACTGAGCAGCCGCCTTAACCATTAGGCTATCGTAGCACGTTTCCACGCGTCGCTAAAACTGCCATTCTCACTTAAATATATCCGTCAATGATTTACGAACAGTACTACCTCACATTCTACTACGGAGTATGTAGAAATAGCACCACTAGGCGAACAGTGTCAGTGGGAGTCTGTGACTTACCTGCCATAATCGATATATATGAAAAGAATTGAATGTACTTAAATAAAATGAATGCCTCAATGGAAATTAAATCTACATCTTTATCTACGAAGATACAACGTCACCAAACGATAACAGTGCAAACCGTTCGGATATAGTGAACCTGCTGTGCAGTGAATATATACTGATAATTGGCAATCTGTGCCAGCTTCTGTTTCAAAACCGAATTTTCTTCTTTATCGCAAGCTGTCATCTTAAGCATTATGTTATTCTCATACACCTCACGGGAAAATCTTTGGTAATAGTGATAGTAGTATTCTGAAATCATTAGCTAAATCACCAGTGAAACGACAGTTTGTGTCAGATCTGGGGGCATTCTGCGATAGCCCAATGCTTAAGGCGACGGCTCATTTTAAGCACAAATCCTGGCTCTTGCCCCGATTGTTAATTTTCAATACATCTTTTCATTATTATATTGTATTGTATGATATAATATGGGCAAGGTCAATTTGAACTCCGGAGAAATGTAGAAATACTTGAGGCAACACTGACCCTACGACGAAAGAAAGGCAAACCTACATTTGTAGTATTTTTAGCCTTAGAGAAAGCGTTTTGAGTTGAAATTTTGAAGAAGCAGTTGTGAAATTCTGGGAGTTAAATGTTATTCAAAGCTTGCGCCGAAAACAGAGTCGAAAGTCAAGAAAGAGAAGCAGTGGTTGAGAATGGAGCGAGGCAGGATTGTAGCCTGTCCTCGATGTTATTCTATCTGTACATTGAGGAAGCTGCGATAGAGACCAGAGGGAACTATGGAGAAGCAATTAAAGTTCTGAGAGAAGAAATAAAAACTTTGAACTTTGCCGATGACATTGTAATTCTTTCAGTGACAGCAAAAGAGTTGGAAGAGCATTGAACGGAACTGACAGTGTCTTGGAAGAACGATATAAGATACACATGAAAAAGCAAAGAAAAGGATAATGGAGTTTAGTAAAGCTAGCAACGTTAATGGAATTAGATTAAGAAATGAGGCAGTAAAGGTAGTGGATGAGTTTTGGCATTTGCGCAGTAAAATAACTGATGATGGCTGAAGTAGAAATGACATAAACTGTAGACTGGCAACAGCAAGAAAAGCGTTTCTTAAGAAGAGAAGTTTGATAACATCAAATTTAAATAATTTAAGTGTTTAGAAATCTCTTCTAGGTGGATTTGTCTCGAGTGAAGCTTTATATGCAAGTGAAATGCGGACGATAAACAGGTAAGATAAGAAGCGAATAGAAAATTTTAACCTGTGGTGTTACAGAATAGAACCGATAATTAGATGGGTAGATCGTGTAATTAATAAGGAAGTATTAAACAGAATTCTGGAGAAAAGAAATTTGTGGCACAAGTTGACTAAACTAAGCGATCGATTGATAGGATACATTATGGCACATCAAGAACATTGTAGAGCGAGACCTACAGATGAATTCAGTAAGCAGATTGAAATGGATGCAGGTTGCAAAAGTTATTTGGTGATGACGAGACTTGCACAGAATAGAGTAACATGGAGAGCTGCATCAAACCTATTTTCCGACTGCAGACCACAAAAGCAACATATATTATACACTAAAGCGCCAGAGAATCAGGTATAGCATGCATATTCAAATACAGAGATATATAAACATGCAGAATACTGTGCTGCGATCGGCAACGCCTATATGAGACAACAAGCGTCCGGCGTAGTTGTTAGAAAGGTTACTGCTGCTACAACGGCAGGTTGTCAAGATTTAAGTGAGTGTGAGCGTGGTGTTATAGTCGGTGCACGAGCGATGGGACACTGCATCTCCGAGGTAGCGATGAAGAGGGGGATTTTCCCATACGATCATTTCAGGAGTGTGCCGTGAATATAAGGCATCCGGTAAAACATCAAATCTCCGACATCGCTGCGGCCCGAAAAGAATCCTGCAAGAATAGGACCAACGAGGATTGAAGTGAATCGTTGAAAGTTACAGAAGCTCGATCCTTCCGCAAATTGCGGCAGGTTTCAATGCTGGGCCATCAGCATGTGTCAGCGTGCGAACCATTCAATGAAATATCATCGATATGGGCTATCCGAGCCCAAGGCCCACTCCTGTATCCTTGATGCCTGAATGAAACAAAGCTTTACGCCTCGCCTGGGCCCGTCAACACCGACTTTGGGCTGTTGATGAATGGAAACATGTTGCCTGGACGGATGAGTCTCGTTTCAAGTTTTATAGAGCGGATGGATCCATGGACCCTGCATGACAGCAGGGGACGGTTTAAGGTGATAAAGGCTCTGTAATGGTATGGGGCGTGTGCAGTTGAAGTGATATGGGACCCCTGAAACGTCTAGATACGACTCTGACATGTGACACGTACGGAAGCATCCTGTCTGATCGCCTGCATCTGTTCACGTCGATTTTGCATTCCGACGGACTTGGACAATTCCAGCAGGACAATGCGACAATCCGCACGTTCATAATTGTTACAGAATGGCTCCAGAAACACTCTACCGAATTTAAACACTTCCGCTGGCCACCAGACTCCCTAGACATGGACATTATTGAGCATATCTGGGATGCCTTGCAACCTGCTGCTCAGAAGAGATCTCCACCCCCTCTTATTCATATGCATTTATGGACAAACCTACAGGATTCCTGGTGTCATTTCCCTCCAGCACTACTTCAGACATTAGTCGAGTCCAGGCCACGTCGATTTGCGACACTTCTGCGTGATCGCGTGGGATCTACACGATATTAGGCAGGTGTACCAGTTTCTTTAGCTCTTCAGTGTATTGTGCTGTATTACATCACTTGAAGTGACTCTATATCTTCCTCAGTAATTAAAATTTTATTCTCACAGTTGGGTTACAGTCACTGTAATGACGTTATACGTAGACGCATAGTGAGGGATAGTATTGTTTACTCATCTTTACCCTTGCCTTTAAGCTTCAGTATGGAAAATAAGTACATGTAAGCGCACCGAGTTTAAGATATTATAAGTACGTTTTTTCTTGCTAAAATTCTCCAGACAACAACTTGTAATGTATATCTCATACTCAGTTACTTTGCCACAAAATGCAAGTGAGTTTGGCATGAACAGCAGCTTTTAGTTTAACTTTGTTCGTATTACAGTTAGTTTACGTACTTAAAACATTCCAAATTTACTTTTTGGTCTCATGACTCATCGATACCAACTTACAAAACTGTTTGAGGTTAATGTTGCTGTAGCGTTATCACCATCCTAAATGTTTAAATACACTGCCTGAAAAAAAGTGAAGCTCTTAGAAGGGGAGGAGGAAACGAAACATAACTTCACAGGTTGACAGAGTATGTGATCTTATTTCAGTGATTACAAAATCAAGTCAAATTTACAACTTGTCAATATGAGCCTACTTATCACTTTGTCGCTGCAGCCCCTCTGGCTTGGATACATTGGTTCGCTTGGGAAGGGCGTCATAAAGACGTTGGACTCTCTCTTAAGACAAGCTTGAACCTCAACTGTTGTAGTTGGTTCTTCATATTCTGATATGGGCAACGTGACGGAGTTGATGTCCGAGCTGCTCCCACACATGCTCTATCAGGAACAGATTGAGGATCTTGCTCGTCATGTGAATAACTCAGCATCATAGAAACACATGCCATATGTGGACGAATATTGTTGTATTGAAAATGGTCACCATGATAATGTCATCTGAGAGGTTGATGATGATGATGATGATGATGATGATGATGATGTTTGATTTGTTGGGCGCTTAACTTAGCGGTCATCAGCGCCCGTACGAAGTAGCAATTTCTACACCGTCCAGTTCTTTCACAATCCAGTCTAGCTACTGTCAAAATGATGATGATGATGATGAGGACAACACAAACACCAAGTCCCCGGGCAGAGAAAATGCCCAACCCAGTCGGGAATCGAACCCGGGACCACGTGATGCAGAGGCAGCAACGCTAGCAACTAGACCACGAGCTGCGGATTCATATGAGAGGTGAGGCATAAAAAAATGGTTCAAATGGCTCTGAGCACTATGGGACTCAACTGCTGAGGTCATTACTCCCCTAGAACTTAGAACTAGTGAAACCTAACTAACCTAAGGACATCACAAACATCCATGCCCGAGGCAGGATTCGAACCTGCGACCGTAGCGGTCTTGCGGTTCCAGACTGCAGCGCCTTTAACCGCACGGCCACTTCGGCCGGCTGGTAGGGCATAAGAGCGCAGGATGTTGGTGACGTATCATTGTGCTTTGAGAGTCCCTCAGTCGCTACCGGTCCTGACCTGAAGTCATACGCAATGTCTACCGACAGCATGGCACCAGGAATAACACTACTGTATCTCTCTGACACTCCGGAAGAATGGGACCTCTCCCCCGGTTGCCACCATACTCACCGACGATGACCATCCAGGGTACCGCATAATCACGATTTAATGCTGAACAGTCCGCCCCCGGTAGCTGAGTGGTCAGCGCGACAGACTGTCAATCCTAAAGGCCCGGGTTCGATTCCCGGCTGGGTCGGGGTTTTCTCCGCTCGGTGACTGGGTGTTGTGTTTTCCTAATCATCATCATTTCATCCCCATCGACGCGCAAGTCGCCGAAGTGGCGTAAAATCGCAAGACTTGCACCAGGCGAGCGACCTACCTGACGGGAGGCCCTCGTCACACGCCATTTCATTGCTGAACACAATGTGACGCCATTTAATCAGCAATCCACGCATCCCAGTTATGACTCCACTCCAAACGCAACTATTCATGTTGTGATGTTGACGGCAGTCTACGCATGGAACGACAGTTCTGAAGTCCGGATGCCCCACAAATAACGCATACTGCACGACTCGACCAGCCAGCCAAATGGAGACCCACATACATACTCTACAAGGCTTGCTAACAGCACTATCATGTACACAACTAACGCACTCTGGCGGCAGTTCTACATTTCAGAGAGAATTCTAACTCTCACCATTTACTGATTGTGTGTGCATTTACTGCATGTACCAAGTTATATCGTCTCCCGACCATGTCTTCTTCTTTTTTTTTTTTTCGAGTAGTTAAACACTGCAGTTTACAGCTAAATAACAAGGAATATATCATATTCACATAAATCAAAGAGAAATAGGGTTGCTCGCGGTTCTAGGCGCGCAGTCCGGAACCGTGCGGCTGCTACGGTCGCAGGTTCAAATCCTGCCTCGGGCATGGATGTGTGTGATGTCCTTAGGTTAGTTAGGTTTAAGTAGTTCTAAGTTCTAGGGGACTGATGACCACAGCAGTTGAGTCCCATAGTGCTCAGAGCCATTTGCACCATTAGAAATAGGGTTAGTCAGTCGTCAGATATTGAGACCTGTCTGGATAGACACATGCGTCAGCACCCCGCTATCGGGACTCTGTATGGCAGACTGACTCCGGGTCGAATTCGTCTAGCGGACGAGATCTCCGCTGCCGAACTGTATGTGGCTTTTACGCTGTTTCCCACATCTTACTAGGTGAATACCGGTCTGGTACCCACGTTCCGCCGCATTTACACAATTCTTAAACATTTCGATAACGTTCTCGAACTTCCATATGGATAACGTTAGATGCAAACAGATGGGGGTCAACAGATTTCGTCCTGGGAGGCGGAAGAGTGGTGACGGCAGGGCATCCGATCCCTCTCTTCCACCAACACTGACAAAACCAGATTAACGTGCTGACCCCGTGAAGACACAGGATAAGGCCAGGGAAAAGAAGAAGAAAGAAGAATCAATAAGTATTGACTTTTCGAACACGTTATGGAAAGAAAGATTTTAATAGTGTTCACAAATGAGAGGTAATGAGGATATGGCTTTTATACGAAGTTTCTATGCACCCTTGTACAGTAGTTTTCGACTTTAAAGTAGCCGATTAAATACGTGTGGTGCAAAATTTTCATCCAATACATTCAGTGGGTGATGACATACAGTTCTTATTCTCGATAGTTTTTGCATATACTTTTGGTTAAATTCCAAAATTGCAGCCCCATTGGATGCGGACATTTGACACTGGTAGTAGCGATCCGTCCGTCAGACGAGGACGCCTTAGTTCTAGTGAAGAGGAGTAGACCATGTCCCGGCGCAGGTCTCTCATCGTTATCAACAACGTTAAACTCCACAAGCATTCGTCACAGTTACATATTCTCATACTACTTGAAGATAACGTTCCATTAGTCATGAAGAAACTAAACCTTTGCAACTAGGCTTTACCTCTCTTCCAGCCAACAATGCGATGGGACTTCACTTTACTGACTCATGGTAAACTGTAGTGCTAAAATGGAGGGAAGATTTTTTACTGCTTGCAACAGGTAAAGTGCAGTAAGACTGGCGTCAGCGCAAGGAAGCGAAGAACTCTCGGGAAAACTGTGGAAGACAGCAAAAGGTTAATACTGAAGATGATGGCCGCGATTAACGACAGCCAGCTGGTTAAACGCTGTAAATCAGCTGAATTCCGATGACAATACAGTACAGCGGTGATCAACCTGACAATGTGTGACTGATAATTATGCACCACCTGTGCGTTAACTCTTCAGATGCTAACACTGTCACTTGTGCTCTACAAGTTCCATGAATGATAATGATTTTTATGGTACTAAAAGCATTCCTTAGGGTCAATATCGGACAGAAAGCCTGTTTGTTAGTGTGAAGCTCACAGATCTCAATTTCGCTCAGGGAATGACTGTTGTAGGTTCTGCGTCAACTGACTGAAATTACAGATTCATCATGCATAATGTCCATAGTCCAAAGCTGACGGTTCTGCAACTTGGAGAAATGCTTAAATGGCAATAAACAGAACCTGTGACAATTCGTCTTTCATATTACCATTTTCTTATGAATAGTTTTGTTGGACAAAATCGCTCTAAGCACTAGGGGACTTATCATCTGAGGCCATCAGTCCCCTGGACTTAGAACTACTTAAACCTAACTAACCTAAGGACGTCACACACATCCATGCAGCAGCAGCGCGGTTCCGGACTGAAGCGCCTAGAACCGCTCGGTCACAGCGGCCGGATTTTTGTTGGACAACTTTGCACTTTGCCACAGAGTACGATTTCGTACTTCAAGACAAAACGTACTAGAGTCCGAGGCTAGTTCTTACACGGAGAAAACTGTTACATTTGAATCTTGCAGTAACTGTTGTTTACTTCGAGTAGACGACAACACATAATAGTACTGTTCCCTCACTGCTCGTTGGAAAGCGTGTTGCCATATCACAGAAACAACGGGAGGTAATGTTGTTTCTGCGTTTGTTTATGTATTTTCCGTTCACTTGAATTTTGTATCACGCACAACCATTAACTTTCAGGCTACAGATAACATATCTGAAATTACTCTGCTAATGAAAATTGATGCTCACTTGGAACAAAATTTAAAAAGGCTTGATCTACCTAACTTTTTACAATATTGTTTCGAGTAATTAATATAATATAACGACCAGGACCATGCCGTGTGCAGTCCCATATTCTGGTTTTCTCCCTTTTTGAAGGCAGCATGAAAAAATAGTAAAAGAAACATAAAGCGAAATCGTTTAGCATTTGAAGTAGTCCGCCAAGTATGATTGCGCCATTTAGATGTGAAATAGCCCTTGGGAAAATCCTAATTATGATATTTCTTCCGTAGTGGGTGTGCACTGAAAAATGCAGTACCGCCAAAGACGATCATGACACTATTCTTTTTACTGGTATCTGAGTATTCCATAAACATACGTTTTGGTGAGGAACATTTTTTTGTCGTTGTTCTTGACTGATCGTTCACAATTGACTGAAAGCGCAACTGATGTCCACTGCAGAAACACTATTATTAATGATAGCCCTATTTGCAGAACCGCATGAGTTTCTTGAGCGACAGGCCCTTCCACATCGATGCCAGGAATTCATTTCAGCCTAAGAGATATTCGATCATTAACAAAATCTGACTAGCGTCAGACGATCCATAAGTGGATGCAAATGATGAGTGTTGTTTCGAATGATGTGCCTGTAAATGATGCCTTGTATGTTGAAACACAAATGGACACGAATACAACGAATCATAAGAAAAATGTAGGAAGAGAGACGTATCCGACGAAGGAAAATATTATTTCACCGTTGGATGTGCTGAACTCTGCTGGAAACTTATGTGTACAGTGTGCACTCATAGCTTTTGTGGAAATTTCGATTTATACTCCGTTTGCGCGAACTGTAGCTCTGATAATGATTTTGTGGACAGTTTTTAGATAATGCAAGGTTAGTTCGTAAAACCTGAATATAATATCAACAAAAAAGTCGTACTGAAGAAGAGGTTACGTTATGAGTAACAACAGCGCCACTCGGTTCCTAAAACACGTCCAATTTCTCGGCAAATTTTTATTGTGTGCATAACCGGAAATAATATCAAGTGACTGATATTCTTGATAGTTGAATATAACAAAAAATATGTGACGAATCTATAATACTGGTGCAACATGTTAAGTTGTATGTCATCAATATAGTTCTAAGACTTTCTTGAACAAACATTTTTAAACGTAATGTAGCAGTTATCACTGGGCTCCCCTACCTACCAAATGGAATAAGTGTACATAAGATTGCATCGAACTTTCATGATTTAGAGTAGCATTCTGAAATTCCCCATCTCAGTCACTTTCAGTATTTATGGAACATCACACAGTGATGTTTATGTCTAAATACTTCCTATCAATACAGACTGCAGATGCACTCAGAGGGTCTCGCCATGCCAGTAACTATTAGCAGAATCTGATTTCGACACTGCGTCTACATAACAACATTCCAGTGTGATAGGTGATGGGGAACACGTTGTTCGTTGATAGTAACTCACTTATTGCACAGCATATAAGACGTGAAAATTTACGATGAATTAAAATAGAAAAATCTTCTTTATTGACTTAGAGATACAGAAATAAAATATTTCATTCTCGTAGAAATATGATAATTTCGTAAAAGATAAGTGGAAAATTAGAGAAACATTTGAAGTTTATTTCAGTAGTGCTTAATCACAACATGTTACTATGCTCTAAATATTCTTCAATACATATTGAATGATCTGTAAAAGTATATTACAAATGAATGGCGTTCTATGCATCCTTAAGTATAAATCCTTGGATTTGAATACAGCAATGTCTCTTCAGTCTTACTTGCAGGAGCTAGACGCTGGCCTAAAGTCTCCTAAACTCCTTTCCTCTGCGTGAATGTGAGCTGTGTGGTGCCACTATATGCTCCTGATGCTGTATAGTGTGATTAGAGTGCGTCAGAATCATGATTTGTGCCACGTTGCATCAATGAAGAGGGCTGAGTGAGTTCATAGCCTATTAACAGATCCCTATATTAGGATATTCCATCAAAGAGATGTCACAAAATCTATAAGTGCCCACATCAACTGTTGGCGAAATTATTATTACATAGAAACGTCAGAAAGTCATTAAACCCAATTACCGCTCTGGTAGGCTTCGGATATTAGCTAATAGGGACCGGCGAGCTACATAGTGTGATATACGAACTAGTCGTCTGATAATCTTGGCAGATGGATGACATTGCCGCCTTAGGTTTCGGTGATACGTCCAGTTTTCAATGACTGCCTCTGTCGTCATCCTCATGAGCTGGCACTCGTAAATGTTGCTACACCGTTTTTTGCAAGCCATTCGTCGAATTACGCCGTGTTGGCATTATACAAAGGAATTTATATGTACTAAGAAAGATAAAGATATTGTACGAATTAGAGAACTGTTATAGACTTCGATCTAGTAGAAAAGTAAACAACGTCACAATAGTCTCTCTGTATTCACGATCAGACGATGAAACTTGTGTGCTGAGACACAAGTCAGTATTCATTGGTTTGCGGTAATTAAGAATTGTAACACGTATACGAAACGTGAGGAATAATATCAGAAGTTAAAAAAGCAAGAGTTATGTGGGCAGGGCAAGTACAAAGAATGCCCGAAGCGGGAGTAACAAAGAAGGTATTCCACAGAAAATCAAGAGGAAAGCCAGGAGAGCGAAGTTGCAGAAGAGAAGTTAAAGCGAACAGGAGTTGAAATATGTAGATAGAAAATATGTAGAGAAAAATGGAAGAATGTTGTAGAGGAAACCTGACCCTCTATAGGCTCGTGCCGAGAAGTAAGTACTATACATCGGCTTGCGATAGACAAAGTATCGCCAATCTGTTTTGCGTTCGAGTAAAACACAGAAGAGAGATCACTTTCGTTTTCTGTCTCTATCAACCAGAAACCACATATTAATACCTATGTTTCATAACCAGCTGAAGAGTTTCAACGCCATTTGACCAAATTACAAATGAGTGGTCAACAAACTGAAAGAAGAACGAAGGTGAAAAAATTAACAGGCGCTTTCTTAAAAATTCTCTATGTACTCCATACCGAAATTGATCACTGCTGGAAACAAAGGATAATCCATGGTTATTCCGTAAGTCATCTCCTAAAAATTACTGTCGTGCAAAAAGTTAGTGAAAAAGCGTGGCAGTCTCAGAAGAAGAGTGGGCTGCCAATAACCTCTGAATATGTTTCACAGGGGTTTTAGTAGAAGATGAATAATATGCAGGCTGACCGTAATTTCATCTGGACCAATTCTGGCTTTATTTGCCATGTCAACGAACATTTGGTAGTTTTGCAAGTGATGTGACTAACGATGGGCAGCAGTAACTTGGTTAGATGTATAGGTGGGCAGAAGTTGTAACTGACAGTTACTTAACAGTGGTTGTGAAGAAGGGGGTTAACAATACAAAACAAAGCGTATTTAATCTACGATATGATAAAAGTAAGAAATTTAATAAGTATATCTTAAATGCGTTTTTCTCAGTTTACACATTTTTAATACAAGTATCTTATATTCTGAAAAACTAATCAGGTAATTCAATTCAAATGTTTATAGGTTCCTCCAATCACCATATATGAAGCAATTGATCGAAAACTGTGAATATGTTTGCTCAGCTGGATACATTTTTACTGAAATCACTGGTGTGAAGAAAATTAACGATGAATGTAGCTCTCGCATGATGTGTCACGGCCAAGTAACATGTCTCAGTGAAACTTGGACCGTACATTGAACCAACTGTAACAATATAGTACCGAAGGTAACTGAAAGAAATGAGCAGTGAGACGAACAGAAGTGACTCTTTTGTTCAAAAACAATAATTACACTGAAGTTACCACGATTCATAATAGTCACACCGGACATTAAAGAAGGCGCGACATGCTTCTTAATAGGATGTATGACCACCACAGGCGGCAGTGCATGCCCTGCAAAGTGCTCCAATGATGGCCACCAGGTTGGTGAGGAGTTCTTGCGATAGGGCGTTTCATTCTTCCACCAGCGTCGACGACAAATGCTAGTCGGTCATTGGTGCAATACAGCTCCCCAACGCATCCCACACGTGAGCTAGGGTATTTAAGTAGGGATAACGTGCAGGCCAGTCCATTCGCCGAATATCCTCTCGTTCCCAGAACTCCTGCACCTGCGCTGATCGATACGGTCGCGCATTGTAATCCATAAAATTGAAGTCAGGGTCCAATGCGCCCCTGAAAAGACACACATACTAAAGGAGTACTGTATCACAATAACGCCGACCAGAGATGAGATATTTGAAGGTCAGTACGCACATGTAACATTGTGCCTCACCGCACCAAAACTTCTGGGGCACCAGAACGACAATGTTCGACAATGTTCCGGGGTGCACAATGTCTTCCCACTTCTTGTCATATGAGGATACATGAATCATTGTCACTGCATATTGGCGAATAGATAGCCTACCCGTTCCCACAACTTAAATCCCATGGATTAACTGTGGGAGCGTTGCAGCACTTCCAAATGCACCAGGAACCACCCAGCAGTTGTTAATCGCCTTGGTGGGGCACGTTGTAGAGCGTGCATTGCTGTCTGTAGTGAGTACACTAACTATTGGAATCCATGTTCCGCCTTTTGTAATGTCCAGGGGACCATTACGTATCACGGTGACTTCAATGTAATTATTGTCATTAGATAAAAGTTTCACTTCTGTTTGTGTCATTGCGTGTTTCTTTTAGTTACCTTCTACACCATACGTCCAGTCTTAAAGCATCGACTGCACACCGACCAGCGCAGCGCCGCGTAACGGAATCAAGAAGGCACTGACCCGTGACCAATGGAAAGAGCGGGCAGCGCCACACCTCTAGGTACACAGTTCTGCGCCCCCCTGTCAGCGCATACTTAACCAGCCGACCATCGTCGGTCGGTCCCAGTTCGGCCGCAGACTTCGAGAGCATCAGTTCTGAGTAATAGGAAGATGATACTTAGCCTGAATTCTGCGAGTACTAATGGAGAGTAAATGTAATTGCATGTAGGAGGCAAAGGAAGCACAGGAAGCCAGTTCAGAACGAGAAGTTACGGTATGTTTCTTTCCATTTTAAAAATACAGAGTTCTTTCAATTTGAAATTGTTATGTAGAGATAATTTTGGATTACTGCCGCTGGCCGTCACAGCTTGTCTCCTTCCTTGTTTGCGTCTGTGCTGCCTCTCACAGGAGTGGACACAACACTATATTGTAGCAGATATTTCTATTTATACCACGCGGTCTGAGGCGCCTTGCCACATTCCGCGCGGCTCGCGGCTCCCCTCCCCCCCCCCTCCCCCCCTGTCGGAGGTTCGAGTCCTTCCTCGGGCATGGGTGTGTGTGTTGTCCTTAGTGTAAGTTAGTTTACGTTGGGTTGAGTAGTGCATAAGCTTAGGGACCGATGACCTCAGCAGTTTGGTCCCGTAAGACCTTAGAACAAATTTTCAATATTTCTATTTATGGTCCAAGATTCAAAAAGCTATCCTATTTGCCAGTGACACGTCATGCTGATCTTACTTTCGTTCTTAAGTTTGGCACACCAGAGTATATTGTTGGATATATAATACGATAGAAATTTAAACATATTTTTCTCTTAATACAGAACACCCCTGTGTGTGTCAATAGGCCATGAACATTTGAAATTTGGCACTAGCATGATGGGAAGACAGATAAACCTTAATAACTTAAGGATATGATACACCTCAGTTAAATGGTAGGGGAATGGAAGCTGTAGTTTTCCAGTTGTGTTTGAGCCTGCATGTGGCATGCTTACAGGACATGGAGGATGTGATAAAATAATGTCAACAAACATGAAGTGATTGCAGACGGTGTTTGCTGTAACAAATTGAGGTTGTCTAGTCATGACAGGAGACTTCAACCAAAGACGCTAAAGGTCGAAGAAGTTATGGGGAACAATGCCTGTCGCTAGGGAGAAAATGTGAGTTTGAACACTGATGGTCTGCAAGTGGCACTTCTCACAATGAAGCTGTGTTGTTTGCTGTCCACTAACAGCGAATGATTACAACGAGCGCCAATGGAAAAGATGGAGATTGTTGCTGAAGGCAGGCGTTGAGCCTTATAATTTGAATCCTTTGTAGCACTTTTGGATTATGGTTTCGGACATGGGTTCCTTTCCTCAGAGTATTTATCACAGCATACTCTAAAATCTCTGCAAGTTTCTCTGCATACGGGGTTCAACCGCTCGATACCCGCAGCGTTGAAATTATAGCTATTGCAGTCTGCCTACGAGAGAGATAGAGCCATCTTTCCCGCCAGTGGTTGATTCATTCAATCTCGTTTAATGAATAATAACACAGATTTCAGTAGTTCGCTCCTTTCCTTCAATTTAACATAAAAGGAAATGTGAATTCAAACAACATATGAAGTAACAGAAGATCATCTATTACCGCAGAGAGAAAAAAACAAGCAGTTATACGACCAGAAGCCCTGTATGCCATGGAATGTCTTTTAATGAACCGGAGAGGTCTGATGGAGAAATTGGTAGTCAGAGAGGAGAATCGCCACGAATATCCTAGACCCGGTAGAAGCTGGGGAATTCAGAAGGCGTCATAACTCGGAGCTCTACGAATATATCGAGAGACTCTCTGACTGTGCAAGAAAAAGAAAGGTAGCTTCCTACAGCCATGTTGCAAGATTGCCTCCAAACAGATTGACCAAGCGTCTGTTCACCTTCTGGCAAAACAAGAAAGTTCGCACCACTTGGCTGACAGAAAGCGAGAAGGATATTAAAGAACTGGGAATAACTGATCTCTTGAACAGACAGTCTGTGAGAGACACCCTGAAGGACGTCCGAGGATTTCAGGAAAAGCCCCGAAGAAAAGGTACCCCCCGGACAGAAGAAAGGAAGGAATTACACCGACAGAGGATGCTACAGTACTGGTCAAAGATCAAAGCCCAGCAGCTGAACAAGCGTGGTCCAAAGTATTCACTGAGACTCTCGCTCGAAGACACCGGGCATAGTGCGAAAGTCTTCCTGTGCTGCAAATATCCTTGCAACAGATTTGTGGGCTGACTCCAGTGGGGTTCTGTACACATTCTTCAACTGACCTAACAGGCAAAGTCAACTGTTTGACATCATATGACAGAGGCAGCCAACTTGCAAAACCAAATCGGCCTTTCCGGCGATCTCTGATCATTTTTACGATTTGTTTTCTCACAGTCAGACTGAAGTGAGTGGGTCATCTTTCAGAAAACATACACGCAGACTGACTGCAAGTAGCACCTCCTCCACCTTGAATCAACGTTGTATAGCTATCGTCTGTCAATTGGGGAGTAAACTTATAAAAGCCAAATAAAGTAATGGTGTCCAGCCCAGTTCATTAATTTAATGTAATTTTTTATGATTTTTCGATAATGTCATTTTTTATGATTTAATGTAATTTTTTAAGATTGAAGAGTATCTCATCTCTGAACGCAGAGTAATACAGCTGCATGTTGCAACGCAAATGCCACTGTTGGAACTCTATCCGCGAAGGAATATCAAGAGTCGTAAACACCTATACCCTCTGAAATGAAATATATGCTTTCCCTCCGCATGCACCACTCTCCTGACTGTTACTGGACTGCTGTCCAATTCGTGTGCCACAGTTCGACTGCTTGTGGATGGGACAGTATCGAATCTCCCGACACGTCCTCTTAGTGTATCTGCGCTTCCCCTCGCGACGTTCATCGGTTTCACGTCGTTTGAAACCAACTGTTTCACTCATACGCTCAATTATAGAGGCAAACGTTGAGTCGTGTGGTTTACGCCTATTTGTAAACATTTGTCATAAACCTACGCCACCGTTTCCTCCCACTTCACTAGATATGAAATCCATATCGCGCTGCTCGTATTGAGAGAAGTTATTTAACAGGCACAACGAAACTATGAATGAACGCTGTGTTTCCACTGTGTATGTTTGTCTTCACTCTCTGTTGCCACAGCGCTTAGCGGTCTCTGCAGCGCTCTGACAAACAGGCACGCGCTCGTTGTCATTAACGTCCTCAATGCTGTCAGGCCCACTGCGACAAGTTCTGCTTGCGGTCCGTAAGCATATAAACTCTGTTTCTGGTGGAAGGGTTGCCTAGCGGCAGACATTATGCTCTGTAAACTCCACTGTCTGTAGAACAATTGGATGACATTTCAAATTTTTGGCTCTGAGCACTATGGGACTTAACTTCTAAGGTCATCAGTTCCCTAGAACTTAGAACTAATTAAACCTAACTAATCTAAGGACAACACACACATCCATGCCCAAGGCAGGATTCGAACCTGCGACCGTAGCGGTCCCATGGTTCTACTGTGGCGCCTAGAACCGTTCGTCCACCCCGGCCGGCGGATGACGTTTCAGGACACACCTTCTATTGCTTAGTTTGTGCCTCAAGACACTGCTTCAAACCTCCTCCCCCCCCCCCCCCCCCCCCCCCACGAAATTTGTAGGCTTCTTCTTTTTTACAGCCTCTATATAAAAACATTGCCCCAGCAAGTGATCCATTTGAGTTCAGCCTTATAGGTTACTAATTACATTTCGCACAAACTGAGATAAGCAGTCGCCGTGTATAAATGGAGTAGAAAGCGTATTTAAGTTACAAGGTGTATTAAAAAGAATCATCCGATTAAAAAAAATCATAACTATTATGTTTTATGAGATATGTGCGTCAACAACATACCGTCGGAAAGAGCAAACTGTCGAATTTTACATGGTTTCCGCTAGGTATCCGCAGTGTGAGCCCGCTTCAGTTTCAGCAAAATTGGTGTGAGGAAAACGGAAAGCGTTTTGTGTTCTGCTTTTTGGGCAGTACAGGTGAGGTAGTAAGGAGATGGGGGCAAGGATGCAACTTTGATATCAATGAATATGCAAATTAATTGAATGGATCAATTAATTACCATCCCTGGACCACACCCAGAGCCACCTACCACCATGGCCAACCTCACTCCCCGATGACGTAATGCCGGTCGTGGTGGTCAAGCAGTTATAGGCGCTACAGTCTGGAACCGCGCGACTGCTACGGTCGCAGGTTCGAATCCTGCCTCGGGCATGGATGTTTGTGATGCCCTTAGGTTAGTTAGGTTTAAGTAGTTCTAAGTTCTAGGGGACTGATGACCTTAGAAGTTAAGTCCCATAGTGCTCAGAGCCATTTGAACCATTTGATGACGTACTGGGTTTTTCTCACCCTGCACGTGGGCCACAGTCACCTCCCCTTGTCCCCCCTCCCCCTGCCCTCCTCCCCCCTTCGCCACCTACCCTGTTGGCAGGAATTTCGAATTTTGACGGGAATTTCTAATTTTGGTGGGGATTTCTTTGTCCCAGGGCTGTGCTGTCATCCCACCCCACCCCCCACCTGGGAACTGGTGGGAAATTAATAATGGCGGTACCCTCTCCTGGACTTGAACCCTGGTACTTCCAGATAGAAAGCCCAAGTGCACCCCCCTAACATAATTATACCACCAGACGTGATAGGAATAGGAGAGAAATTAAAAATGGTGGTGCCCTTTCTGAAACCTTGGTCCTTCTGGATGGAAAGTCCAAGTGCTTCACGCAACATATGGAAACTGCCCAAATGCAGGAGAGGAAGGTTAGGTTAGTGCACTATTTGTTTTGATTGGGAAACTGATGTAAATATCGGTCTTAACTATGTAATTAATCATAAAGATCGGGCCTATTACACAATTATATGCACAGAGATACAGAAGGACTGCCTAAAATCGCAATACAGCTCAAAAATTGACGACGCCGTACAAATGGTTCAAATGGCTCTGAGCACTATGGGACTTACATTCTGAGGTCATCTGTCTCCTAGAACTTAGAACTACTTAAACCTAACTAACCTAAGGACATCACACACATCCATGCCCGAGGCAGGATTCGAACCTGCGACCGTAGCGGTCGCGCGGTTCCAGACTGTAGCGTCTAGAAAACGCTCGGCCACTCCGGCCGGCGACGACACCGTACAACTGGTGTTATCCTGCTGGGAAAAAATTTCACAATACCACTCGAAAGTAGTGAGAGACACACAAACTCTAGCCTTCACTTACAAGCTGGCAGGAAAACGGCTGGGGTGTAAGGTACTACATTTATTCTTTCTGGTGCGAAATATGTTCAACTGACGAGATGCTGGTGTTGGACAGTGTGTATTGTTGTTTGATATCAGAGTCGAAAATATGCGCAGTCCATTTTCTTTTAGTTTTACGAGCAAAATCGGTATAGTTTTTATTTTCAATTGCAAGAGACAATTCGCATGTCATTATTTTACAACATCCAGCGAAGTGCGCCGCCGCCGATTACAGATAATCAGCTGAGTATCTCAACCTTGCGTAAAATGGGGAAAGAACGTCCACTATTTTGATGCGAAAACTACCGATCACCGCAGTATGTTCGCGTTATTTCAAAACTGTCATAAGAGTAAAGAAAAAGCGAGAATTTAAACTCAGAAGGAGAAACAACTCTGTTAATCAACTTCTTTCAGCTTGACGGATAAATTACAAGTCATGAGAGCGTCTCTCGCTTTCAAATCAGTGTCTGTAAATAAACTGTCATTCACGTATGTGTTGCAAAAATTTCAGACACGTGAAATAACATTAAATAATACGAACTTTCACGCCATTGGTTCACATGTCAGGAAAAACACAATCTATAATTTAAGAGAACACAGCTTTTTTGAACACTATGGCAGGTCCCGGTTTACCATTGTGATGCTATATCGTACTAGCGTTTACGAAACAAATAAACAAATCGTGAAGTCTTAGACAACCTCCTATAAGATCTTATCCCGTATCCCTCTCTTCCACCGAGCGAGGTGACGCAGCGGCTAGCACACTGGACTCGCATTCGGGAGGACGACGGTTCAATCCCGCGTCCGGCCATCCTGATTTAGGTTTTCCATGATTTCCCCTAATCGCTCCAGGCAAATGCTGGGATGGTTCCTTTGAAAGGGCACGGCTGACTTCCTTCCCTAATCCAGTGAGACTGATGACCTCGCTGTCCGGTCTCGTCCCCGAAACAACCCACCAATCCAACCCTCTCTTCCACTACCTCGAAACCAGTCACCGTCTGCATGCTTACATTTGACATTTTTTATGCATAACTCACCTCTACCGACATGTCTGTAAAGGTTCTCTCATACAGCAACAGTTTCTCGCGTTCTAGTTTTGTAAGCAATTTGATCACCACAGCCTGTTTCACGCAATCTACTCACAGGTCCGAAAAAAAAACACTCTCATTTCTAGGTTCCACAACCAGCTATTATTCAAGCAATGTGTACTTTACAATCAGAAGTTGTAAAGTATGAAATAACACCTATTTTTTAAAGATGCAATCGTGACGATAACATTAAAAACAGTTAGGATTCCACAAGAAGAGACACAACGAGTCCTATTAGTTTTATGAGCAAAATCGTTCTAGTGTTGGGAGAAATATCTGCATCCAGACTTTAACCACTTATAGCACTCCTTGTAATAGAACCTTCTATAAGACTTTACCGCATCTCTGTCTTCCGATATATTGAAAACAACTTCCGTCTGCATGTTGTCATTGAGCTTATTACATACACATGTATCGCCCCCCTGGAGCTAGAGGCCAGTGCCAGCAGTCGTTTGCGGACAACTGCACAAAGTTTTGCCGTCTGTACTGGAGGAAGCTTATCCAGCAGACTATCAATCACACGAGAGAGCTCCTGTATTGTTCCTTCATAAGCAGTGTAAAAAAAATCTTTCATTCCCCTTACGGCTATCTGTTTCCCACGTCAAATCCATACCTTCCCTTACGACAGGATATAATCATTTTCTTTGCACATATCGGAACACACACGTGCTTTATTAGCCTGCAGCTCAAGGCGAAACTATAACACATCCCCTACTACTAAGTGTAATACTCCACCAGTAGCTGAATGCTGGCGACACGATATAATACTGATCGAAAATCAGCGACGGGCGGACATGTCTGATAAGTTTCCTTCTTGCGAGTGGCACCATTAAGTATTAGAAAGAGAGGCGTAATCGTCTTACACGCCGCCGAATGTTAAAAACACGATCGCAATGGCTATGTTACTGTCACAAGCGATCTTGGTTCTTTAGGTGCTCACACGTTTCGCTCACTATATCCATGTTTAAAGAAATTAAAGCGTTGTAAATTGATTACCTCCGAATAAAATGGTTTTTCTACGCAAATACCGCGACACTGAATATCGATGGTAATCGCCAGGGTGTGTATTAACAGAGCGACAGTGCAGTTACATGTCATCACGGTCTAAGCGCGTAATAAAATCACCGAACTTAGAAAGTGGCTCGGATAGGAAACGTGATATGAAGCCAGAATTTCCAGCTCCGTCATGCCACCGCTAAAAATTTCTCCAGTATTTGTAACGCATTCTGTCTCGATGCCACGTCAGAGGTTCTGCGATATATCCGCTGGGTTATAGGCGATGATTGATTGAGATGGTGTGCTGCTTGAGGTCGTAAGAAATGTACACTGACTTTTCAGATCTTTAGTGATGCGCTTTCCAGTCAAAATGCTGTCTGCGATTTGGAATAAAGTCTTTCCATTCAACCGCGTACCTGTGTTGGATCCCGTGGAGACGTGTCTTAAATATTATAGCCACTAGTGAATCATATCTGGAAATGTGTCACCTTTATCGAACCTATCTATTACAGTAAAATTCCAACATGGTTTTACATAGTCCTTATGCATCTTGTAACTGGTGCTCAGACTCTACCCCACCACCTTGCAGCTTTGCGCATGTCATCGTTCCACTTTAAATCGGAACTGAGCAGAAGTCGGAGTGAGCTGTATCTACCACATTCTGCGACCCGTGTAGAAACAGAGTGAGCTGTGTTAATGCGACAGGACTGTATTTTGACCACTCGGACGAAAAGTGGAACTCGTTGTTGTAGCTCCGCCAACCATGTGAGAAATGAAGCCTGTTCCTGCAACGTGAGGTAGTAGAAAAGTCAGTATGAACAGTTATGGTGGTGTTTCTTATAGAGAATATTAGGAAGACTGAATATCATACAGGTACTGCAGTCCAAAGCAGATCCACGTACCTCAACGTCCATTCACATCTATCACCCAAACATTCTATCATCGTTTTTCTGTACCATCCAACAGAGAAAGATTACGAACTATAAGAGCACGACTAACTTCATCCGATAGACAACTCGATAACATTTTAATCACCTCTCTCTCTCTCTCTCTCTCTCTCTCTCTCTCTCTCTCTCTCTCTCTCTTCCCATATATTGAAAACAAATACTGTCTTCATGATGACATCGAGCACATGCAGCGATCCTGATAAATATGTAGGTATTGATTCACTGGAGCAGGCGGCCAGTGTAAATTTTCATCACCTGTACTGTATGAGGACCACATCCCACAGCCTATCAGTCGCAAGAGAGGGTCCCTGTTTTGTTGTTTGATATAGTCCCTTTCCTGCTGTAACACACTCTTTATAGTGCCATACATTTTGTTTTTTCCGCCTCGACTTCGAGATCTGTGTCAGGTTCTAAACTGACATTATCACGTTTCGATCCATTACCTCTCACAGAAAACTAGATGTCGTACGGTGTAAATCATGTTGTTACTGCTGCTACCACAGCGCATACACACTGGATCAAAATGGGTCAAATGGCTCAGAGCACTATGGGACTTAACATCTGAGGTCATCAGTCCCCTACAACTTAGAACTGCTTAAACCTAACCAACCTAAGGACATCACACACATCCATACCCGAGGCAGGATTCAAACCTGCGACCGTAGCGGTCGCACGGTTACAGACTGAAGCGCCTAGAACGGCTCGGCCACACCGGCCGGCACACTGGATCATTTAAATGAAAGACAGCCACACATATGGAAACTGGAAGAGTTTTGCGGCGTTGAGGAGCGTCTCCAAACTTCTGTCCGAAGGTGACTGATGGCCTGTACATTTAAACCCATCTTTCACAGTGCTGGTGGCTCAGCGTTCTGTTTCGATTGATTCCTCGTATTGCAGTAATGCACACGATCACTGTTTCGATACTATCCATCCCTGGAAGGTGTTGCCCCTCCACAAAGTCTCTTTCTCCATCTGAAATAAGCGATCTCAGTCAATCATTATGTGGTAATCAACAGTGTACCAGTGAATGGATGGGATGGAAAAGACAGTACCGATGTACTGTAATAATAAGCATCACAGTTGATAGTGCGGACAAATTTAGCAATTTTACTGTAAGTTCAACACCAACCAATGGCGCAGCAGCATGCTTCCCAATTTCAGTATCATCCCTAAACCACCAATTCTCTACTTTGCAAGTACCATTGCGGTAGATGGCTGTGTAGTACGTCCATTTACTGTTAATTCTCGAACATATACATCAAAGTATACTAGAAAGCAATCTACATATTTCTAGTACTTCGAACATAGCGGATAATATACGGTCTTTCGCTCTGTGGATGGGAGTTACGGGGCATCTCGGATGTACAATTCTTCTACATGGGAACGTGTATGCAACGGCAAGAGGAATACGAGAAAACGTTGACATGTAAGTGCCAGGAACCAGGGAAAGCGTCTTTTTTTTTCATCGAGGCAAAATTTTACTATATATTTATTCAGGTAATAGTGATACACGTGAGTTGAGTGCTGTCTTTGACGCTTCCAGGAAAAAAAGAGAACCATCTGCCCCTACACTCACTTGCATCTGCGTTAAATGATCGACACCTACATCAACATCTACATCCATACTCCGCACGCCACCTGATGGTGTGTGGCGGAGGGTACCCTGAGTACCTCTATCGGTTTTCCCTTCTATTCCAGTCTTGTATTGTTCGTGGAAAGAAGGATTGTCGGTATGCTTCTGTGTGGGCTCTAATCTCTTTGATTTTATTCTCATGGTCTCCTCGCGGGATATACGTGGGAGGGAGCAATATACTGCTTGACTCTCCGGTGAATGTATGTTCTCGAAACTTTAACAAAAGCCCGTACCGAGCTACTGAGCGTCTCTCCTACAGAGTCTTCCACTGGAGTTTATCTATCATCTCCGTAACGCTTTCGCGACTACTAAATGATCCTGTAACGAAGCGCGCTGCTCTCCGTTGGATCTTCTCTATATCTTCTATCAACCCTATCTGGTACGGATCCCACACTGCTGAGCAGTATTCAAGCAGTGGGCGAACAAGCGTACTGTAACCTACTTCTTTTGTTTTCGGATTGCATTTCCTTAGGATTCTTCCAATGAATCTGTCTGGCATCTGCTTTACCGATGATCAACTTTATATGATCATTTCATTTTAAATCACTCCTAATGCGTACTCTCAGATAATTTATGGAATTAACTGCTTCCAGTTGCTGACCTGCTATTTTGTAGCTAAATGATAAGGGATCTATCTTTCTATGTATTCGCAGCACATTACACTTGTCTACATTGAGATTCAATTGCCATTCCCTGCACCATGCGTCAATTCGCTGCAGATCCTCCTGCTTTTCAGTACAATTTTCCATTGTTACAACCTCTCGATACACCACAGCATCATCTGCAAAAAGCCTCAGTGAACTTCCGATGTCATCCGCAAGGTCATTTATGTATATTGTGAATAGCAATGGTCCGAAGACTTCTCTCCATTGAGAATGACATGACAGAGAGTGAATGGAGTGATCAACAGAGATGGAGTTGTAACGAGGTACGATATAATGATAGGCCGATGATGCTTTCTAGAGAGAGGGGGAGATGCTGCTGCAGGTCATTTGACCATTTTTTCCGTTGTTCTGTCAGGTTGCATCAGTTGTGTGACATAGCCTGTGTTTGACTCGTATACTGTGCGTGTTCTGTGTGGGTCTTAGACCACTGTCCACTTGCAATCGTTAACAACAAATCCCTCGGTCATCAGAGGACTTCCATCGCATGTGTGATGAAATTTGACAATCAAGTTTCAACACATTTCTCTAAACAAACGAAGACTTATGTGACGTACTCCATCCCCCTGTCGTATCTTGGGTGTAAAATCGAGTCTTCAGTTTCGTAACTATGGTGATTCTAAGTTAACGACTGATGTTTATGAGGTACTGCAATCAAAAATGTTTCAAATGGCTCTGAGCACTATGGGACTCAACTGCTGTGGTCATCAGTCCCTTAGAACTTAGAACTACTTAAACCTAACTAACCTAAGGACATCACACACATCCATGCCCGAGGCAGGATTCGAACCTGCGACCGTAGCAGTCGCACGGTTCCGGACTGCGCGCCTAGAACCGCGAGACCACCGCGGCCGGCGAGGTACTGCAATCCTCGTGTATACATCTGCTTGACAGATGTCCCGTTTAGGGCGTTAGTGGCGGCATGATGAGTAATTTCACATGTCAAACGCCGCTGCTATGCGATTGTCTCCTTCTTTCTAAGAAGTATTCTCCATTACTAACGATCATTTTATATAGGACTCATGAGAGATAGAATATTTTCTGAACCTGATCAGATGCAAACAGTGGGTGCTATACACTTCTGGAAAGCTATATTGTGCATGTAACACAAAGAATCGATGTTTTAAGGAAGTAGTTTCTTCATTTTACAGTTTGTCACCATAGTTTATCGTACAGAAACCTGCAAGGAGAAAGTATGTCATGCGCTGGAAATATATTTCTTACCTTGGAGTATTAACAGCGTTGCATTTCACACGACTAATAGGTCGGAAACTGCACCACTCTAACATTATAGCGTGTTTTAAATGCAGAATTGTATATCTTTAGGAGTGCGTGTGTTTATCTTCTCTTTTACCAATACTTTCTTGGTACTGATCACAGACACTAAAACAATACTTCAGAATTGATAGCCCAGTTGATTTACATAAAATTCTTCAAACTCCGTCTGCCTGGAGCATAAAAACCACACATTTCTTCTCCTTCTTAACCGTCTGCTATTACATCACAACACTTTCATATCTGCTACTATACACCAGTAAGGGTTGCTAACCCTCTCGACATGCACGCATCTGGAGACATTTTGTGGTCTTGGATGGGTGCGAATTGTATCCTGCAAATGAAAGTAAACACTATACCGATTTCGCTCATAAAATTAAAAGAAAATGGACTGCACCTATTTTCGTGGAAAGAGGACATTTATTATCGTCGCGGTTGTGTTTTTTTTTCCTTTTCTTAATAGAAGCTTGGTTGATGTTAAATACAAATGTTACAGTCCAGTGCTCAGAACGGCGTATTGGCCGAGTTCTGTAAGAGGTCGCGGCTGTCCCTCCATAGAGATAGTCCTCAATTATAACCAGCTTGTTCTCAGGGATGCAGGCGTCACTCTCTATTATATGTGTGGCTTTTGTCGGCATCGATAATTCTGGCAGCTTAGTCACGTGCTCGCGGTGATACATTGTACTGAGGGTTGAGCCGTGAATTTACTTTCAAAATCTATTCTTAAAGAATTTTCTTTATTTACTAACGATTCATCAAGAACATTAACACATTTAATCACACTATGTGAGCGTGGAAGCAGTTGCCAGTGGGTAACTGATGAAAAACCCTTTCTTTAAAAAAAACAGATTTAAAAATTATAATCAGAAAGCATCCTCTAATATCAAGTTACAATTTATTCAGAGACAGAAATAATTTTTTTTTATTTTAATTTTTTTTTTTTTTCAGTATGAGCTTTCGGGCTGAGAAGCTTGCTGCTCCCTTTTAACACGGCCGTAGTCACGACCGCTCACAACAACCTCTGAAAGACTACACTGGTGCAAATCTGCAACACACCAGATTACTTTAAACTAAACATTTTAATAACTCACACAAACACATAAACTATGCACCCCGTAGGAGGGATGGAAATGGTACAAAACACATTTTCAAAACGCATTTTTAAAAAATTACTTGCCACCCAAAGTGCAACTTGTTTTTAAAAGAAAACTCTTACGGTGGAAGCGTGGCAACTTCATATACTAAAATGACCATTTAAATAAAAACCCATGAAATGCAGTCTTACATAAAATGTACAAACATGCTCCACATTACATATATACCGCCTCTCAAGACGATAGGCAAGATAAAAACATATTTCAGGAATTCGGCCTTTATACCTTAAGCAATAAATTCGTTAACACCGAATCTGACAAACATGACAGAAGCAACTATTAACGTACGGCAGACAGACAGACAGACACTAACTGCCTAACAAATGCGGACGAGAGACAGACGACCAAGCTGGGGACGAGAGACTGACCAAGAAAACAAGTAAATAAAACAACATATCTCCAGTCACTTAACGTCTAATAAACTGCGATTTCTGGCGAAGACCTAGCGCAGCATCCCCAAAACGCTCTCCCGAACCGTCCTGTTCCCACCGCTTCAACGGACGCAGGAAGGCGCGCCGATCTCCCGTCTCACGGAGCCGCAGCTCGCCCCGTCCAGACCGATGTCGTGGCTTGACTCCTGTTGCTCTCGTGTCGGCCGCGAATCCACTACCCCTCGCTATACGGCGCGGCCCACTGGACTGACGTGGCGACCTCACATGCGCCGACGCTCAAGACGGAGAAGTCATCTTGTGTCCCAGTGCGCGACCGACCAACCGATCGATCCAACCGCCAATGACCATTGCCTGAACAACTCGAGCAGACTGGCGGCCTAACACATACTAGCACTCCGGACGACAGACACACTGGCTGCCCGACACTGACCCAGATGACCAACTGACCAGACTCCCCGAGACTGACAGATTGGCCCAGACTCACTCCGACTGACCAACCACCGACCTGGTAGCGCCCCTTAAATGCACGTGTACAGGCAACCTTTCCCCTTTCCCACCAGAGGGAGACACCAAAGCTGCGATTGCCACAGCGACGCCACAGCCAGGAACGGAGGGCGACTGCTTCACACTATGCGCTGTGGCGCTCCTCAAACAGCAAATTTTACCACGGCTCAAGGGTGCTACGGACCATCTGGACCGTTCTCCGGAATTTTATTGTTGTTCCAGAGGGGTCCATTCTTTCCGAGAAATACGTTTAACAGCTTGCAGGAAAGGATTGTGCTGACGTTAAATGAAAGTGTTCTCCATCGCAAAACGACAGGCCAATTGGAGGCGCTGGGGATCTGCCTAGTCTGTGTCAGGTCGTTGCTGTAGGTGCGCTCCCTAAGCATTAAGGGCGGCTGTGTCTCTATACTTTAGACGAACAAGTTGCACTTGGGACAGCCGTCCTTTTATCTCCTATTGTTTAGTTAACTATACGTGCTTTTGTGTTGGCGGACAGCGGCTGTGGCCAGCTCGTGCCACGAGGTGCTCGGCCTAAGCAGTTGGCCATTTGAAAAGCCTGTGTCCTCTCTTTAGGTGGATGGATGCAGGGAGGGAGCGACGGGAGGGATGAGAGGAGGTAAGAGGGCCTCCATTTTCAGCAGTTTGTGAGCGTCTGTTGAGGAGAACTCACGTTCAACTACCAACCCTTCTGCACCCTTTTGGAACAACGGTTTTCCCCAGTACATATGTTGCATTGTGACACATTCATTACGAGTACTGGTTTTTTCAAGACAATTTCGAAGTGTAATTAGACCTGTGATGCGTTTTACCAGTAGTTGTGGTAGCGTGTATTGGCTTCGATTACTAGGGCTCCAGGGTGATTTTTGAGCAGGTGTCTGTAGCGAACTCTGACATCAAACACTGATAGACACTGTCCTCAGCTGTATGCTTACAGCAAATACACTTATTAAACTCTTCTCTGTCCAGCACCAGCATCTTGTCAGTTGAACATATTTCCCACCAAAAAGAATAAAGATACTACCTTAAACCCCAGACATTTTGCCGCCAGCTTGTAGGTGAAGGATAGAGTTTGAGTGTGTCTGTCACTACTTTCGACTGGTATTGTGAAATTTTTTCCCAGCAGGATAACATCAGTTGTATGGCGTCGCCAATTTTTGACCTGTATTGCGATTATAGGGAGTCCTTGTGTAGCACTAAGCATATAGTTGTGTAATTAGGCCCGTTCTTTAAGATTAAATACGTAATTAAGACCGATATTTACGTCAGTTTCCCAACCAAAATAAAGTTCACTAACCCAACCGTCCTCTCCTGTGTCTGGGCAGTTTCCATGTGTTGGGGCGAGCACTTGGGCTTTCCATCGAGAAGGACCAGGATTCGAGTCCCAGCCAGGGACCTGGTACAGTTAAATCGTCTACATGTTATGTAACTATTTTCAAAAATATACAGAATGTTACTCATCATAAGGTTTAGTAACCGAAGAATTTACAATACCATCCAAACAGCTTTTATGTATTATATGCCACTTAAACATACACTCCTGGAAATGGAAAAAAGAACACATTGACACCGGTGCGTCAGACCCACCATACTTGCTCTGGACACTGCGAGAGGGCTGTACAAGCAATGATCACACGCACGGCACAGCGGACACACCAGGAACCGCGGTGTTGGCCGTCGAATGGCGCTAGCTGCGCAGCATTTGTGCACCGCCGCCGTCAGTGTCAGCCAGTTTGCCGTGGCATACGGAGCTCCATCGCAGTCTTTAACACTGGTAGCATGCCGCGACAGCGTGGACGTGAACCGTATGTGCAGTTGACGGACTTTGAGCGAGGGCGTATAGTGGGCATGCGGGAGGCCGGGTGGACGTACCGCCGAATTGCTCAACACGTGGGGCGTGAGGTCTCCACAGTACATCGATGTTGTCGCCAGTGGTCGGCGGAAGGTGCACGTGCCCGTCGACCTGGGACCGGACCGCAGCGACGCACGGATGCACGCCAAGACCGTAGGATCCTACGCAGTGCCGTAAGGGACCGCACCGCCACTTCCCAGCAAATTAGGGACACTGTTGCTCCTGGGGTATCGGCGAGGACCATTCGCAACCGTCCCCATGAAGCTGGGCTACGGTCCCGCACACCGTTAGGCCGTCTTCCGCTCACGCCCCAACATCGTGCAGCCCGCCTCCAGTGGTGTCGCGACAGGCGTGAATGGAGGGACGAATGGAGACGTGTCGTCTTCAGCGATGAGAGTCGCTTCTGCCTTGGTGCCAATGATGGTCGTATGCGTGTTTGGCGCCGTGCAGGTGAGCGCCACAATCAGGATTGCATACAACCGAGGCACACAGGGCCAACACCCGGCATCATGGTGTGGGAAGCGATCTCCTACACTGGCCGTACACCACTGGTGATCGTCGAGGGGACACTGAATAGTGCACGGTACATCCAAACCGTCATCGAACCCATCGTTCTACCATTCCTAGACCGGCAAAGGAACTTGATGTTCCAACAGGACAATGCACGTCCGCATGTATCCCGTGCCACCCAACGTGCTCTAGAAGGTGTAGGTCAACTACCCTGGCCAGCAAGATCTCCGGATCTGTCCCCCATTGAGCATGTTTGGGACTGAATGAAGCGTCGTCTCACGTGGTCTGCACGTCCAGCACGAACGCTGGTCCAACTGAGGCGCCAGGTGGAAATGGCATGGCAAGCCGTTCCACAGGACTACATCCAGCATCTCTACGATCGTCTCCATGTGAGAATAGCAGCCTGCATTGCTGCGAAAGGTGGATATACACTGTACTAGTGCCGACATTGTGCATGCTCTGTTGCCTGTGTCTATGTGCCTGTGGTTCTGTCAGTGTGATCATGTGATGTATCTGACCCCAGGAATGTGTCAATAAAGTTTCCCCTTCCTGGGCCAATGAATTCACGGTGTTCTTCTTTCAATTTCCAGGAGTGTATATAACTCATAATATTTACGAACGCAACGCCAAATACATCATCACGTCTCGCAATAATAAAAACAGTAGAAAATTCCATAAACTGCTTATGGCGCTCTCTAATGTCCAGTCCTTTATGTGATACTAAAATCATCACTATATTAAAGCAGCGACAAGGTAACATCATGTGTTTCATACTTACGCTATCCTCTAGGTGCAACACTCTCCTCTAATTACTATGTATATATTTGTATGAAAATATAAGCGTATTTCGTCTTTTCCTTTAGAGTATGTCCACCATCAGGCCATCTAACGTTGAGCAATTGCCTATCAGTTAAATAATAATCTTTTTTTTTTTTTTAAATTATGTTGCTATATGAACTTCCTGCCACATGGTGGAAAATTGTACACACGTCAAAAAAATTTATGCATTACCTCGGTTCCGAGCTTTCTGGAACCTGTCCAGAAAATTGAAATAGAGATCAAAATAAACATCATTTCCGCCCTTTTTATTGCTCATGAAAACCACACATTGCATTTCGTACCACCATACAGCGAGATCTTCAGAGGTGGTGGTCCAGATTGCTGTACACACCGGTACCTCTAATACCCAGCAGCACGTCCTCTTGCATTGATGCATGCCTGTATTCGTCGTGGCATAGTATACACAAGTTCATCAAGGCACTGTTGGTCCAGATTGTACCACTCCTCAACAACGATTCGGCGTTTATCCCTCAGAGTGGTTGGTGGGTCACGTCGTCCATAAACAGCCCTCTGCAATCTATCCCTGGCATGTTCGATAGGGTTCATGTCTGGAGAACGTGCTGGCCACTCTAGTCGAGTGATGTCGTTATCCTGACGGAAGTCATTCACAAGATATGCACGTTGGGGCCGCGAATTTTCGTCCATGAAGACGGATGCCTCACCAATATGTTGTCGATATGGTTGCACTATCGGGCGGAAGATGGCATTCACGTATCGCACAGCCGTTATGACGCCTTAAATGACCACCAGCGGCGTACGTCGGGCCCACAAAATGCCACCCCAAAACAGCAGGGAATCTCCACCATGCTGCACTCGCTGGACAGTGTGCGTAATTCCTTCAGCCTGACCGGGTTGCCTCCAAACACGTCTCCGGTGATTGTCTGGTTGAAGGCATATGAAACACTCATCGGTGAAGAGAACGTGATGCCAATCCTGAGCGGTCCATTCGGCATCTTGTTGGGCCCATCTCTATCGCGCTGCATGGTGTCGTGTTTCCAAAGATGGACCTCGCTATAGAGGTCGGGAGCGAAGTTGCACATCATGCAGCCTATTGCACACAGTTTTAGTAGTAACACGACGTCCTGTGGTTGCACGAAAGGCATTATTCAACATATTGGCGTTGCTGTCAGGGTTCCTCCGAGCCATAATCCATAGGCAGCGGTGATCCACTGCAATAGTAGCCCTTGGGCGGCCTGAGCGAGGCATGTCATTGACAGTCCCTGTCTCTCTGTATCTCCTCCATGTCCGAACAACATCGCTTTGGTTCACTCCGAGACGCCTGGGCATTTCCCTTCTTGAGAACCCTTCCTGTCACTAAGTCACAATGCGGACACGATCGAACCGCGGTGTTGACCGCCTAGGCATGGTTGAACTACAAACAACACGAACCGTGTACCTCCTTCGTGGTGGAACGACTGGAACTGATCGGCTGTCGGACCCCCTCCGTCTAATAGGCGCTGGATCTTTGGGCGGGTTTAGTGACATCTCTGAAGCCGGCCAGTGTGGCCGAGCGGTTCTAGGAGCTTCAGTCTGGAACCGCGCGACCGCTACGGTCGCAGGTTCGAATCTTGCCTCGGGCATGGATGTGTGTGATGTCCTTAGGTTAGTTAGGTTTAAGTAGTTCTAAGTTCTAGGGGACTGATGACCACAGATGTTAAGTCCCATAGTGCTCAGAGGCATTCGAACCAATTTTGATATCTCTGAACAGTCAAAGGGACTGTGTCTGTGATACAATATCCACTGTCAACGTCTATCTTCGAGTTCTGGGAACTGGGATGATGCAAACTTTTTGATGTGTGTATTTCAGATGTTAAAATAGGAGAACGACTTTTTCCCGTTAACTCTTTTATTTTTGTGTTACATTGGCGTAATATGTTGTATATCCTGAATTCTTGTAGAGTAATTTTTTTAAACGTATCATACGGACTTTACCGGAGAGTAACAGTTTGAGCCGGACGTCAAATACAAGGAAGCTGCCTCCAGTATTTTAATGGTGCTGGTCCGCAACGAAAAGTCGAACGTGAGTATATCAACCGATACTGTGAAAAGGTGGAATTTTAACACAACTTGTTGTGAACGCTTTAGGTCAAAGGTATGGAATAGCAACATTGTAAGTGCGCACTAGGGAGAAAGGTTAAAAGCGTTGGTGCCTCTGCGATCCCGTAATTTACTTTAACTCGACGAGCAAATATATCCCTCTTTAAAGCTCTTCCTCCCAGCTAAATTGCGGCGAGTACGCTGTATATACATGTTGTGGAAGTGACGTCGGAGAACGAAAACAATCAAATTACTGAATCACAGAATATTTTGACAGTGATAAAGAAAATTTTTGAATCATTATAGTTTGACAGAGAGAGCACACTAAACATTATTATGCAATTACAAGAACTTCACACACACACAAACACACACACACACACACACTATATATATATAATGATATGTCCCGTTTTATTTATAAGTCTTAAGTCTTCAACGATTTGATAACGATTGCCGGTCTGCATGATAGCAGTTGTTTGGAAGTGAACATGTATTCTTAATTAACTTCTTTATACACTGGAGGTATGAATTAAAAAACGCCTTCAGTCACAGCTTTTCGTGTTTTATTAAGTACACGATGCAGCCGCGCGGGATTGGCTGAGCGTTCAAAGGCGCTGCAGTCATGGACTGTGCGGCTGGTCCGGGCGGAGGTTCGAGTCCTCCCTCGGGCATGGGTGTGTGTGTTTGTCCTTAGGATAATTTAGGTTAGGTAGTGTGTAAGCTTCGGGACTGATAACAAATGGCTCGGAGCACTATGGGACTCAACTGCCGTGGTCATCAGTCCCCTAGAACTTAGAACTACTTAAACCTAACTAACCTAAGGACATCACACACATCCATGCCCGAGGCAGGATTCGAACCTGCGACCGTAGCGGTCGCGTGGTTCCAGACTGAAGCGCCTAGAACCGTGTATACACATGTTTGTAAACACTTCACACATGTTTTTGTACATGATGTGGTCAAAGATGAATTTATTCGTAGTCCTAAGGATATAATTATTAAACAATTGACCTATGCAGGAAGTAACGTTAGAATAGGTCTTTAAAATTACTGAAATAACCGTGGCTTGTGAAATCTGTTTGCTCATTTGACATAGATTCTGGTTTTTTGATTTTGCGGTGGTATATCTCCAGTTGTTCTAACAGATTTAGGGTCTTGCCATTGGCTTTATTATGTAGTATTATCAAATCGTTTTGTAGACTATTAATGACATGACGGGAGATATGCCTCCACGAAATTAAAAAACCTGAACCTGTGTTAAATGGACAAACAGATTTCACAAGCCACAGCTATTTTAGTAATTTTAAAGACCTATTCTGATGTTACTTCCTGCATAGGTTAATTGTTTAAGAATTATATCCTTAGCACTACGAATAAATTCATCTTTGACCACACCATGTACAAAAACATCTGTGAAGTGTTTGCAAACACGTGTATACAAATGTACCTCTTGAAAGATGTAACATGTACGAAAAGGAAGAAGAAAAGAATGTTTACTTGTACTAAAACGTTACAAACGCTTTTCTTGGATTATGTGGTAAGATCACACTGTTCATCTTTTCCACTATTTCGCACGCATTTTCGGTGTTTGGCTTACGAAACTCCTAACCTAATATCAAACCGTTCCGTGACAGGAATATGAATTTCGCCTCATTCAAGAGAAGAAATAAAGCATATATTAAGACAAACTACACCTGATGATGGACCCACAGGGTCCGAAATGCAAAATCGGTTCAAATGGCTCTGAGCACTATGGGACTTAATTTGAGGTCATCAGTCACCTAGACTTAGAACTACTTAAACCTAATTAACGTAAGGACATCACACACATCCATGCCCGAGGCAGGATTCGAACCTGCGACCGCAGCAGCAGCCCGGTTCCGGACTGAAGTGCCTATAACCGCTCGGTCACAGGGGTCGGTTGATCCGAAATGCATCGTGTACTTAATAAAACACGAAAAGTTATGAGAGAAGGCGTTTTGTAATTCATACCTCCAGTGAAATGAATACAGTTCGTTTGAAGCTGCGAAATATGGAGGAAATTTAAAAAAATGAAATAACTTTTTTATGCTGATTTCGAAATTGTTCTTAGTTTTCTTCTATGACTTAGAGTTTGTTCACAACAGAAAAAAGTTTATTTTATTTTTGTTTGATTTTAGATTATTTATTAAAAATTTTAGACCGGTGTAGCTAGTGTCGCATCTTTACTCTCCACTAGGGCTGTATCTCTGCTTCCGATTGCAGTTCGAGTTGTAGTGTTACAATGTCTACATGTTAAACAATACAAATGTATTCTGTTATTTTTTGGACAATATTCAGTGGCTGAGCAAAGAATGGACATAATATACATTGTGAATAAAGCTTATTATGTTCATTACAAAGTTAAACTTGGGGAACAGGGCCTGACATTACCGCCTAAGAAAGTTTGCCGCTATTGTTTTGAGAAATTAAGGTGTAGACCATCGAGAAGAACTCTTTAATCCATTTTGCATCCACTATGGTACGATCACAATGTATGTGAGTGGGGTGGGTGCGCCAAGCAAAACCATTATAACATAAAGACTTGATCACATCACAGACATTTCCTGCCTGGGACTATATCCATTTTTCGTGAACTGTTTGTAGACCAGAAAAAAGTATTTCTTCCACGTCCATATACCAAACTGAGGTTTATAAAACAGTTTGTAGTGGCTATGACACAAAGCGGATCCTTCTTTGTTCACTCAGCAGAACAAATGGCATCTGTAGACAAAACGGCAAAAAAATCGGACCTTTTTGGAATAGCACCATAAAAACCGGGGCAGCGCGCAACTTCAGACAGCGAAAGAGGGTCGTTGATTCAGGAAATGCGACATGTGCGATGCTTACTCTTTATTCGCCTGTGCACATGTGATAAGGATTTCTTACTTTACGATGCAGTTTATGGACATGACTGCATGTGGAATCACGGCGACAGCACCGGAATACCAACCAATATGCCGCACAGACGCTAGATCACTTTTAAGAATGTGCTTATAAAGGGTAACTATCTACCATTCAGGCTAATTAACAAGGAGAACACGGGAAGGGCCATAACCGCATTTACCGGAAACTTCGGTCGATGGAAGAAGGCTCAAAATTACCGAAAACATGTCGGATTATCCGTAGATACTCGACCGTTCCTGAAAAAGCGACGGTCAAAGTTTTCGACGTAGTTTAGATGCCTTTTATAACGCAATATGTTCAGCCAAAGCCTTGACACTGTGGGTAGTATCGCGGCTTCACAATTTAACGCCCAGTGTTCGAAATCCAATTATTATTTTCATTTACTTATTTTCAATTTTCATTTATCCACACATGTTAGCTGAAAGATACTACACGTATGTTTCTTATAAAGTAAGGGGATACAGCGACATTATGTTAACTGTAAAATTACAAATGGCTCTGAGCACTATGGGACTTAACTTCTGTGGTCATCAGTCCCTTAGAACTTAGAACTACTTAAACCTAACTAACCTAAGGACATCACACGGATCCATGCCCGAGGCAGGATTCGAACCTGCTTCCGTAGCGGTCACGCGGTTCCAAACTCAAGCGCCTAGAACTGCTCGGCCACACCAGCCAGCTGTAAAATTACATTTGAGATTCACAATAAGAGTCATACATTTATTATGCAATAAAGTGCCTAAGAAACTCGTGTAGGGCTCCTGCGAGCACGCAGACGTGCCGCAACACGACTTGGCATGGACTCGACTAATGTCTGAAGTAGTGCTGTAGGGAACTGACATCATGAATCCTGCAGGCTGTCCGCAAATCCGTAAGAGTACGAGGGGTAGAGATCCTTTCTGAATAGCAGGTTGCAAGGCGTCCCAGATATGCTAAATAATGTTCATGTCTGGGTGGTTTCGTGGCCATCGTAAGTGTTTAAACTCAGAAGAGTGTTCCTGGAGCCACCCTGTAGCATTTCTGGACGTGTGGGGTATCGCATTGTGCTGCTGGAATTGCCCAAATCCGTCGGAATGCACAATGGACATGAATAGATGCAGTTGATCAGAAAGATGCTTACGTACATTTCACCTGTCAGAGACGTATCTGCCGGCTGGAGTGGCCGAGCGGTTCTAGGCGCTACAGTCTGGAACCGCGCGACCGCTACGGTCGCAAGTTCGAATCCTGCCTCGGGTATGGATGTGTGTGCTGTCCTTGGGTTAGTTGGGTTAGTTAGGTTTAAGAAGTTCTAAGTTCTAGGGGACTGATGACCTCAGAAGTTAAGTCCCATAGTGCTCAGAGGCATTTTTGAAGAGACGCATCTAGACGTATCGCGGGTCCCATATCACTCCAACTGCACATGCCCCACACCATTACAGAGCCTCCAAAAGCGTGAACAGTCCCCAGATGACATGCAGGATCTACGGATTCATGAGGCTGTCTTCATACCCGTACACGTCCATCCTCTCGATACAACTTGAAACGAGATTCGTCCGATCAGGCAACATGTTTCCAGTCATCACCAGACCAATGTCGGTGTTGACGGGCCCAGGAGAGGCGTAAAGTTTTGTGTCATGCAGCCATCTGTGGTCCAAGAGTGGGTCATCGGCTCCAAAAGCCCATATCGATGATGTTCCGTTGAATGGTTCGCATTCTAACACTTGCTGATGGCCCAGCTTTGTAATCTGCAGCAATTCGCGCAAGGGTAACACTTCTGTCACGTTGAACGATTCTCTTCAGTCGTCGTTGGTCCCCTTCTTGCAGGATCTTTTTGTTGCGGCAGCGATGTGGGAGATCTGATGTCTTACTGGGTTCCTAACATTCGCCGTACACACGTGAAATTGTCGTACGAGAAAATCACCACTTCATCGATACCTCGGAGATGATGTGTCCCATCGCTCGTGCGCCGACTGGAATACCACGTTCAAACTTACTTAAATCTTGATAATCTGTCATTGTAGCAGTAGTAACCGACCTAACAATTGCGCTGGACACTTGTCTTAAAGGCGCTGCCGAACGGTGCGCCGTATTCTGCCTGTTTACATGTCTCTGTATTTGAATACGCATGCCTGTACAAGTTTATTTGGCGCTTCAGTATATAAACAGTCTGTTCACTTTGAGAACTAATTTGGAATGATTTGTTTCACCTGCTGATTCCGTCAAGACGACAAATCCAGCGGGGCTGGTCTGAATCTATTGAATAGAACAGCCTCCTTGCAGGCCACAGGAATAAAAGGGTATTCTTGGAGGCCGACCGTAAGCCACTTCTCAGCAACAACCACGCGACCCCATCTATAGTATTGACGAGACACACAACAAGAATTTCAACGAAAACGATTTTAAATTTGTCTCATTTTTTATCGTTCTACAATTCATGTAGTAATCGTCTATGGACATGTGCAGATAAATGAAAGAAAAATTAAATAAAATCAGTAACTGTGTTTCGAACACAGGACGCAAAAAAAAGAAAAAAATAGTGAAACCGCGATGTTACCCGCCACGCCACCACTATGGATGAATTAACTATGCCACATCAAATTCCTCAAAACTTTTAACCGTCACTTTCTCAGAAACTGTCGAGTATCTGTGGATAAGCCGAGACACGTGTTCCCTTATTTTGACCCCTTCTTCCCCTGAACGAAATTTCTGGCAAATTGATTTATAACACCGTGTTCTCCCCGTATGTATGAAAGACCAGTTTTGCCAACAATGTTTTTTCTAAAACCACTTATAGTCATCTTTCACAATTTGAAATGTTAACTTCACACGCTTTTGAATGAAGACAAAAGCCACAAATTACCTTCCACTTGCATATGGACTCATGTGTTTAAAGAGCCTGCTCTCCTTTGTTTCTCGTGTTGTAATGGCTAGATATCTGGAATAGTATTCCGCAGGAGCGTAGTTCAAAGCTAAATGTTTCTGGTTTATTTATTTTTAAATGGTTTGTACGAATTCACTAGAAAGAATAAGACTATGTTTATCCAAGTTATGAAATTGAGCGTGAGAGTAACCCTGTAGCTGCCCTTACTGCGTATCGGCTTCGCTATAGTTCAAATATTTTTCTTCCAGTAGCTAAAGTCGCGAAATATATGGTGCCTTACGTCAGAAGAAATATCCAGCTACAAAACTAATCCTCGGAGAGCTGTTCTTAAAGGACAGAACATAACGGGGAACCATTACCAAGTCAGTGTAAGAAATGCTGTAAATTCGTACAGCTATTGATCATACTTGTTATCCTTAAGTGTTTAAAACAGTGAACACATTTTCTCAATAAATTAACAACATAATACGTCGACCAACAAAGAGCGTGCACGGATATAATGGGCGTCTTCAGACAGCCATTGAAGCTCTCATGAGTGGGTAGTTCTAGTAATGTACATGTAGTCTGTTGAGGACCTCTGAAAATAAATTATGCCCATAATTCAAAGCGTTACGGAGGAGTTTGAACTCAAACGTTCGCATCTCGGGTAACGCGTAAATACAGTTAATGGGTTTTTAGTTCGTTAAATACAAAACAAACACCATGGCATAAGAATGAAAACAGTAAAACCCGTGATTCACTGTATCTTCCAGTCGCTGGCCTAGTTAAGAAAACGTTGCATCACAGTGCTCTATTCAAGATCATCATCATCAATCACTTAAATCACTTGTTACTATTAGTTTTCTAACAATGAGTTCATTCAATATCAATGTCTCACGGCCATAAGTTATTACCAGCAGTATACGTTGGTCAAAAACTGTTTCCTTCAGCTCAGCTCATTACCAGTTAAAACCGAAGATTATATCTCATAAACTTGCTGGACTAATTTAATACGTCGAAAAATTTCGGTTTTTGTCTCATTTTATATTTACAGGTCTACCCAGATGCTCTATAATATACATACAAATCTCATCCGTCACATGTGAAGAACTATTATTTCACTTTCTATTACCATGACTAAAATAACTGCTTACGACCTGGTGCAGAGTCGATCCAGTGAAATACACTTTTAGAAACGCTTCTATGATAATAAGTCTCTGATATCTTCTGTTCATCATATCTGGTTTATGTCTTGGCTTCAAATTCTGAGACAGTTCTATAGGACATCCCCCACATGAATTGCGAAAGAATACCACAGCATTCAGAATCCAAATAAAGAGTATTTAAAAAAGTGACAGTATACTAATCTAACGTCAGTAATAAAATGACTTGAAGGAAGAGGACTAGTACATGTCAGCAAGTTTTCTCCCTATATTCTGGTGTAGAGATCTAAAGTTTGTACCACTTTAGCAAATGAATGATGTTTACTAGTTAACACCACAACAGAAGCATGTAGCAGAGGTTGTACTGTAATTACAGTTATGTAGTATGAAAAATTCGTCACGTTACACAGCTTTGGTGTAATACTCATATCATCTCTGTTAAATATCTCCTTCTGTGTTAAAGATATATATAATTAAATGTATAGGTAATTAGAGCACAGGTTATAACGTTTCCTAAGTACTGATAACTGTGATTTAACAGGGTAGCATCTTTTCTATGGTATACACCCAGTGCAATTTTCTATAGCATATTCTCCCCAACTTCCATCCTCATGATCCTGAAAGGTAATTTACTTACAAGGAATAGCCAGTGCTCCGACAGAGCAATGGAATCAGAAGCATAACATAGATTTCCACAAAGAGATCATTTTACTAGACCTGTCAGTTCCCTTTTTGTCTAGCATCGTATAGCTGTGTGGCACGGCCTCTTGTCATTAAAAATGTATTGTTCCGCCAAAACTCCAGTCTCCTATGATATACAGGGTGAATCACTTAAAATTTGCACCACAAATATTGCGGAAATGGAAAGTGTTACTGGTGGTCGGTTTTCACAGGATTGATTGGATTTTTTGTACAAACATACACTTTTTAAATGGAACAATGCCTAGTCCCATTAATAAACTAAAAGGTAAATTAGAATTCCAGTAGTGTTTGTTGCAGGATTCTAGTGCGTATCGTTTACGAGATATCGCATTTTGAAAAGTTTCCACACCGAATCGTGTTTGTGCCTTTCAACCTGTGTAGCTGCTAGATACGATGTTATGTTTGCTTGCAGTGTGCTGTTCCTTGAGTGCACTGCGACGTGCTAGTCAGTTAGTGTGTGACAGTCTAAGCAGTAAGTCGGGGGTAGACCATGGGATTTACCAGTGCATAAAAAGCCGAGATGCTCATAGTGTATGGAGAGTGTAGGATGAGTGCATTTCGTTCTTGCACCGGGTATGTGGCATGCTATCCCAACAGACGTCAACCATCTCGACAGTTATTTATTAGCCTCTTCAAACAGCTATAGCAAAGTGGTATTACAATACACAATACAGAACGTAACAGAAGGAAACAAGTGACAACAGCGCGGGGGAGGGTGCAGCATCTCTGAATATGGAAGTTAATAGGAATATAAAAAAAGGGAGGAAGGTTTATCTGTTTAGCAAGAGTAATAGAAGGCAGATTTCAGACTACCTAGCAGATCAAAACGAAAATTTCTGTTCGGACACTGACATTGTTGAGTGTTTATAGAAAAAGTTCAAGGCAATCGTAAAATGCGTTTTCGACATGTACGTGCCGAGTAAAACTGTGAGGGACTGGAAAAACCCACCGTGGTTCAATAACAAAGTTAGGAAACTACTGCGAAAGCAAAGAGAGCTTCAATCCACGTGTAAACGCAGCCAAAACCTCTCAGACAAACAGAAGCTAAACGATGTCAAAGTTAGCGTAAGGAGGGCTATGCGTGAAGCGTTCAGTGAATTCGAAAGTAAAATTCTATGTACCGACTTGACAGAAAATCCTAGGAAGTTCTGGTCTTACGTTAAATCAGTAAGTGGCTCGAAACAGCATATCCAGACACTCCGGGATGATGATGGCATTGAAACAGAGGGTGACACGCGTAAAGCTGAAATACTAAACACCTTTTTCCAAAGCTGTTTCACAGAGGAAGACCACACTGCAGTTCCTTCTCTAAATCCTCGTACAAACGAAAAAATGGCTGACATCGCAATAAGTGTCCAAGGAATAGAAAAGCAACTGGAATCACTCAACACAGGAAAGTCCACTGGGCCTGACGGGATACCAATTCGATTCTACACAGAGTACGCGAAAGAACTTGCCCCCTTCTAACAGCCGTGTACCGCAAGTTCTAGGGGAACGGAAGGTTCCAAATGATTGGAAAAGAGCACAGGTAGTCCCAGTCTTCAAGAAGGGTCGTCGAGTAGATGCGCAAAACTGTAGACCTATATCTCTGACGTCGATCTGTTGTAGAATTTTAGAACATGTTTTTTGCTCGCGTATCATGTCGTTTTTGGAAACCCAGAATCTACTCTGTAGGAATCAACATGGATTCCGCAAACAGCGATCGTGTGAGACCCAACTCACTTTATTTGTTCATGAGACCCAGAAAATATTAGATACAGGCTCCCAGGTAGATGCCATTTTCCTTGACTTCCGGAAGGCGTTCGATTCAGTTCCGCACTGTCGCCTGATAAGCAAAGTAAGAGCCTACGGAATATCAGACCAGCTGTGTGGCTGGATTAAAGAGTTTTTAGCAAACAGAACATAGCATGTTGTTATCAATGGGGAGACGTCTACAGACGTTAAAGTAACCTCTGGCGTGCCACAGGGGAGTGTTATGGGACCGTTGCTTTTCACAATATATATAAATGACCTAGTAGATAGTGTCGGAAGTTCCATGCGGCTTTTCGCGGAAGATGGTATAGTATACAGAGAAGTTGCAGCATTAGAAAATTGTAGCGAAATGCAGGAAGATCTGCAGCGGATAGGCACTTGGTGCAGGGAGTGGCAACTGACCCTTAACATAGACAAATGTAATGTATTGCGAATACACAGAAAGAAGGATCCTTTATTGTATGATTGTATGATAGTGGAACAAACACTGGTAGCAGTTACTTCTGTAAAATATCTGGGAGTATGTGTGCGGAACGATTTGTAGTGGAATGATCATATAAAATTAATTGTTGGTAAGGCGGGTACCAGGTTGAGATTCATTGGGAGAGTCCTTAGAAAATGTAGTCCATCAACAAAGGAGGTGGCTTACAAAACACTCGTTCGACCTATACTTGAGTATTGCTCATCAGTGTGGGATCCGTACCAGATCGGGTTGACGGAGGAGATAGAGAAGATCCAAAGAAGAGCGGCGCGTTTCGTCACAGTGTTATTTGGTACGTGTGATAGCGTTACGGAGATGTTTAGCAAACTCAAGTGGCAGACTCAGCAAGAGATGCGCTCTGCATCGCGGTGTAGCTTGCCCGCCAGGTTTCGAGAGGGTGCGTTTCTGGATGAGGTATCGAATATATTACATCCCCCTAGTTATACCTCCCGAGGAGATCTCAAATGTAAAATTAGAGAGATTCGAGCACGCACGGAGGCTTTCCGGCAGTCGTTCTTCCCGCGAACCATACGCGACTGGAACAGGAAAGGGAGGTAATGACAGTGGCTCGTAAAGTGCTCTCCGCCACACACCGTTGGGTGGCTTGCGGAGTGTAAATGTAGATGTAGATGTAGAATTAATATTCCTGCTGCTGTTGCAGTTGATCCGCACGTTAGTTTCCGCGCAGTCGCAAGACGAAGTGGCATGAGTGAAGCACGCGTCCTAGCCATTCTCCTTCGACATAGGTTCATCGCATCTCTCTTCATCAAGAGCTACATGGAAACGATTGTGAGAGTCGTGTTAACTTCTGTACATAGGCATCAAGACAGGATACTCCAGATGTATCATGTATCTTGTTTAGTGGTGAAGTCACATTTACAAATCTAGGCCGGGTAAACCGCCCAAACATGCACTATTGGTTTGCTGACAATCCCCGTTGGCTTCGTCAGGTCGAACGTCAGCATCCATGGAGTGTAGACGTGTAGTGTGGGATAGTGAACCAGCAGCTCATAGGTCGGTTTGGCAGGCCATCTTCCACGGATGCAGACTAGGTGGAATCTATGGTATCAACATAATGGCTGTCCAGCCCATAGTGCACGAAGTACTACAGCATGTCTACACTAATTGTTTCCAAATCGTTGGATTGGACGCACAGGACCCGTACCCTGGCCGGCCCCTTCCCCAAATCTGGCGCCTGTAGACTTTTTCGTACGTGGAAAGCTGACAGATGCTGTCTACAGGGACATAACACCTACACCAGATGATATGCAACAACGTATTACTGCAGGCTGCTCAGACATCTCAGCTGAAATGCTAGCACGTGTGCAGAAGTCGTTCCATAACAGGCGGGAAGCGTATATTGTCGGTACCGGTGATCATTTTGAACACAACCTGCGACGATCAACCGTCTCGTTATTAGTTAGAACCCATATAACTAGAGTATGCACTATTGTTATTCTTTAATGTATGCTACCTTAAGTGTTAGTGTGGGACCTTTTCAGAATACGATATCTCGTAAACGACACGCACGAGAATCCTGCAACAAACAACACTGACATTCTAATTTACCCCACTTTTAGATTGTTAATGTCAATAGCCATTGTCCCATTTACAACAGGTGTATGTTTGCGAAAAATACGCTTTATAAATACACTCCTGGAAATTGAAATAAGAACACCGTGAATTCATTGTCCCAGGAAGGGGAAACTTTATTGACACATTCCTGGGGTCCGATACATCACATGATCACACTGACAGAACCACAGGCACATAGACACAGGCAACAGAGCATGCACAATGTCGGCACTAGTACAGTGTATATCCACCTTTCGCAGCAATGCAGGCTGCTATTCTCCCATGGAGACGATCGTAGAGATGCTGGATGTAGTCCTGTGGAACGGCTTGCCATGCCATTTCCACCTGGCGCCTCAGTTGGACCAGCGTTCGTGCTGGACGTGCAGACCGCGTGAGACGACGCTTCATCCAGTCCCAAACATGCTCAATGGGGGACAGATCCGGAGATCTTGCTGGCCAGGGTAGTTGACTTACACCTTCTAGAGCACGTTGGGTGGCACGGGATACATGCGGACGTGCGTTGTCCTGTTGGAACAGCAAGTTCCCTTGCCGGTCTAGGAATGGTAGAACGATGGGTTCGATGACGGTTTGGATGTACCGTGCACTATTCAGTGTCCCCTCGACGATCACCAGTGGTGTACGGCCAGTGTAGGAGATCGCTCCCCACACCATGATGCCGGGTGTTGGCCCTGTGTGCCTCGGTCGTATGCAGTCCTGATTGTGGCGCTCACCTGCACGGCGCCAAACACGCATACGACCATCATTGGCACCAAGGCAGAAGCGACTCTCATCGCTGAAGGCGACACGTCTCCATTCGTCCCTCCATTCACGCCTGTCGCGACACCACTGGAGGCGGGCTGCACGATGTTGGGGCGTGAGCGGAAGACGGCCTAACGGTGTGCGGGACCGTAGCCCAGCTTCATGGAGACGGTTGCGAATGGTCCTCGCCGATACCCTAGGAGCAACAGTGTCCCTAATTTGCTGGGAAGTGGCGGTGCGGTTCCCTACGGCACTGCGTAGGATCCTACGGTCTTGGCGTGCATCCGTGCGTCGCTGCGGTCCGGTCCCAGGTCGACGGGCACGTGCACCTTCCGCCGACCACTGGCGACAACATCGATGTACTGTGGAGACCTCACGCCCCACGTGTTGAGCAATTCGGCGGTACGTCCACCCGGCCTCCCGCATGCCCACTATACGCCCTCGCTCAAAGTCCGTCAACTGCACATACGGTTCACGTCCACGCTGTCGTGGCATGCTACCAGTGTTAAAGACTGCGATGGAGCTCCGTATGCCACGGCAAACTGGCTGACACTGACGGCGGCGGTGCACAAATGCTGCGCAGCTAGCCCCATTCGACGGCCAACACCGCGGTTCCTGGTGTGTCCGCTGTGCCGTGCGTGTGATCATTGCTTGTACAGCCCTCTCGCAGTGTCCGGAGCAAGTATGGTGGGTCTGACACACCGGTGTCAATGTGTTCTTTTTTCCATTTCCAGGAGTGTATTATTACAATCTCTTTTCGAGCTAACAGTACGAGCATTTGATTATCAATCCATTCTGTTAAAACCACAGATCATAGCACCTACCATTTCCGCAACATTTGCTTTAGGTGTTTCATCCTGTATGTTATATATAGACAGAGGATGTTTTAGGATTTTTTATAATTTTGGTCAGTACTAGATCATGAAAAGGATTGGCACACTTTTAACACCTCCTCTAATGTACGAACAACAGAAAGGGAAATATTTAATCACCTGACCTCTTCGGTATTACATTAAATCAAATGTACCGTTCGTGACATAGGCCCATACTGAGGAAATTCTCAAGGACGCAGAACATTTCGATCTTATGAAACACAGAAACAAATACACATTTAAAAAGAAAAAAAAAATATGCTAATATAACTTCCACAGATACCAAGTGAAATAGTCCTCATGGATGTGGAATAAGTGAAAAATCTTAACAATATATTTAAAAGAGAATAAAATGCTTTGCATACAATATGTAAATGCACAGTACACTCAAATGCATATGATAACTCTTAGGTTATAATAGCCGCGTATCATCAAAGAGAAATATCAGTTTAAAAAATCATTTACAATGATGGCATTACTACACTGAAGATGCACAAATTTTCATATATATGTATTATTTAATTCTGCTAGTAATATGAGTCGGTTCTAGTTATAAATTTGTCAATGGAACAAGAATTGGCAACAAATAAATCCTTCAGACTCATTTCACCAAATTATATCAGCAATAAGCTTTCTATAGCTGCTGACGAAATGTTGAAAATTTGTGTTCTTTAATAAATGACACTTTTCTGTAACAAAGTAACAGACATGAAATCTTTGTGAAAATTATTCTTATTTCCAACATTTCTTCTATGAACACAGCTGTTTGCTTCGAAAACAGATATTAATGTCAAATCTATGACGGAATACTGTAAATATTATAGGATGCAGTAGTTAGTACTGTCATTTCCTTGAACAGGCCTCTTGAGGACCTTATTGATTTCACGTTACAGATAGTAGTACCATATGACAACAGAGAATGAAAGTAAGTGAAGTGTGCTAGCGTTCTTATTTCTACACTAGTTGAGATACACAGCGTATCCTGGGTTTTTATTAACAGCTGTGCACAGGACTTCATACCCGTGCAATTTCTATTTGATTTCTTTGAATTAGTACGATTGCGGTTATGAATGACCAGCTTCCTTGCTTCACTAACACGATAGACAGTCACATAGAGACAGCCATACGAAAATCAACTGGCACATAGGTCCACGCCAGCAAAACGCAGTGTCCGGCCTTGTGCTTCGTTTATTGTCATTGCACAACATAAATTCACCGGGAATTGTGTTTGGTAAATTGTTAGGAATAAGTGGGATTTGCTGTATAAAGACTCGCTTACCTGTGCCACTTCCCGTATTTCCTCTTCTATGACGTTACTTTGGAGGGAAGTAACTTTAAGCCTCAGGGAGTGACGGGTTCTGAGAAGAGAGATAATGCACGACACTCTCAACCAGATCAACCAGAGCTACGTCGCACCTCGCTTTAGGAAGGAGTTTCCAAAGAACAAGTTAAAGCCTGATGTTCTTGTGCCACAGTAAGCCTCGCCCAATGATATTCACTGGATTCATGAGAGCTCATAGTCCTCAGTCTTTCAAACTTTCTGATGCATTCAGAAAGACACTGTAACTTTTTTAGGTTTTTTTATTCGTGAACAAAATGAAACCAAAGTGTAATGAGCAGGCAGCCAAATCACAAACAAACTTAATAAATTCGTTATTCATAGCAAGTAACATAAATAAAACCTGTAGAAAGAAATAAAGCAATGTCATTAAGTTTTTATTAATACATAACGCTAAATCAGTAAATCCATACATCCTAGTCAAGAAAATGCAATATTAGTTTGTATTTGTAAAGGTAAGATTCCGGCACTTAATTCTGTCACTGATGTTAACTTCCGACAGTATATCTGTCACTGGGATAAAAGAACTTTCCTAGGAAAGACGTCAAAATTAAATAAAAACTATCGAAAGAAGCAAAGTAATGTTAAGTTTTTAAAGCAGAAACGAAATTAGTAAATCCGTATATCCTAGTCAAGTAAATTCGCTGTTAGTTTGTATTTGTAAGGATAAGATGACGGAGCTTAAATCTATCACTGAGGTAAACTTCCGAAAATATACCTGTCATTGAATTAAAAAAAATTAAATAACTGCGTTATCTCATGGTTCTTTCGTACATTACGTAAGTAACATATCCATCTATTGGTTCTTTGTTGTACTACGCAGTGATGATTAAACATCCGAAATACTGAGCTGAGCAGTCGGATTTACATACAACTTCAAATTATGATTTTTTCGAGTTCCGATTTTGATTAAATAAAACTTGTATTTTGCCCCAATATTCGCTCATGTTACCTGTGAAAACCCCTTGAAAATTGGCCTACTAATTTGGGAGATTAGCATGTTCAGATAGACAGAGACGATGGGTTTGGATAAAACCTCTAATCACGATATCTTTTCTTTCCGTGATAAGATTTTGATTAAACAAAGCATGTACGCTGCCACAACCTACGCTCAAGTTACGTGCGAAAACCACAAGAAAATTCGTCCAGAAATTTTTGAGATTAGGGTGTTCAGAGAAACAGACAGGCACGACGACTTCACAGTTTTATTTTTAGTATGGGAGACGCAGATATAGAAGACCAGCTATGTCTGGAAACAATCGCATAGAAAATAAAGATTTACTTAGCAGCTTTGGAGTTCTGTGGTATGATCCTCCTAGTTTAAATTTTTATCATCCTATAATCGCAGGAAATTAACGATGTCAACATGCTGTGCACCAACTGACTTCCACAGATATTTGTCGAATAAATTATCTTACCATGTCATTCAACCATTATGGCTCAGACTGCCAAAGTACCAACTGCCATGCAGTTCTCAGATATATGTATGCTCTGTGCAGATGACTCGATAGGACTGCAGTGTTGCTGCTTTGCACGTGGTAGACTGCAATACTGGGGTTACTGTTTACACACTTTTCTTGCCAGTTGCCATATTTTTTCAAGATCTATTACTGTTTTTGCGAATTTCCGTTATTTATGGTTACAGGTAGACTATATCGTTCAGGCTCACCTTCTAAAACAAAAAAAGAGTAAATTCTTCCCATTTGATCTGCGTCTGCAGATCCACAGGGTCACACCTGTGTTCCGACACACCCTGCATTTCTCCATCATTGCACTTTGTGTCCTGAAATGCAGCGTTTGATAACGTTTCTCTAGTAGGTGCTTCATAACCATTGTAATATGATTCTTCTACTCCCCAACACTAAAAAAAAAAATATATGTTTAGCTACTATCAAAAACATAAGAATTCGCTTTAGCTTTTTTCTCTACTGAAATTTATAAGGTCTTTAGGTTGTCTTTATATTTTCCATTAATAAAGACCACGAATAATTTGGTGAAAATATGAAGAAAATGTAAGACCTTTATAGTCTAACCGAGATGTGAATCAAGACTAAATGTTATGACAGCTAAATGGACTCTTCTTGTGTGTGTGTGTGTGTGTGTGTGTGTGTGTATTGAATCTGGTTTATCTGCCAAGAAATTTGCGTTATCGATGGAAAAACTGTTAAGTGTATGTTCTCTAGACGTCAAATAACTAAGAAAAGTAGTTCAACTTTAGAATTTCGTAACTAGTAATATGCTGGTGACTACCATCCAGTAGCCACAGAAACATTCAGTCTTTAAATAAACACTCAATGTGCATAAATTTTTAATTTTTTGCCTGTGAATTACTTCATTTTCTCATTAATTTCTGTAAGTAATAAGGTTCCTTTCATTTTCACTGTTCATTGAAAAATATACGGCTGGAGTAAAATTGCAGCTTAGAATGTAATATGTAACTTGGCTTCAGAAAATATCTCACAGGCCTGAAGAATCAAAGCGAACGTTTTAATGATCTAATGAGATATGATTAAGGACGCATCAATTATTGGCAGCTTAATTGCTGAATCTACTGCGAAACCCATTTATAGCAAGAAGCCGCAAGATAGCTTCCTGATTATTGGAAATCGCTCATAATATGCAACAGAAGCGATAATTTGGAAGAGCGAGACGGCTTCTCATAATGAGGCAGCACAGCATCCAAATAAGAAAGGTACTTCAGCAAAATTAAGAAGACGTCCCACTATGTAATACTACTCCACAAAAACGAATTGAAGGAAATATTTGGGAATAGCGTACAGAATTTCTTACACTGCAGACTGGAAATAAGAATAGGAATCACGTTTAACTAACAAAAGAATTATCTCATAAATCCATGGCAGGATTAATGACAATTCCGCTGTTAATTAGATGACCTGATTGCCTTGTTGTGCACATGCACTAAATCAGTGTGTGTCATCTCCCAACTATGCAATATATAACGCAGGAGACGCTGTTATCTCACGCCATCATTTGATATTTTGCAAAAAAATTACGACACCATAAATCATCATCAGTCTGAGAATTCATTAAATCCCAATATCAAGCGGCAATATATTCATCTTAAAGCTATTAAGAAAGTAAAAAAAAAAAAAAAAAAAAATAAGCTACTAACAGACATAACGTTCAAGGCCACTAGACTTATGTTCATCGCTCTAGACTAATGGATAGGCTCAATTGTTCGTTGTTAATTCGACCCGACTCTCGTCACCAGTGTCTCTATTGTTTTAGAAGATCGTATTACAGATGACCTGATAGTAATCTGGATACTATTTGTGAATTAAAATAAGTGCGACAAGCCTATGAAATACTTATGCAGCCATTGTGGTAGCCACTTCACTCATAATCTTCAATAATTGCAGTAGGCTATAATGACAATGTTACCTATTTACCATGGTCTTCGTTCTTCAGTTTGTGTGACACTTTGAGTTAAATTGTTGAAATGGCTCTGAGCACTATGGGACTTAACATCTATGGTCATCAGTCCCCTAGAACTTAGAACTACTTAAACCTAACTAACCTAAGGGCATCACACAACACCCAGTCATCACGAGGCAGAGAAAATCCCTGACCCCGCCGGGAATCGAACCCGGGAACCCGGGCGCGGGAAGCGAGAACGCTACCGCACGACCACGAGCTGCGGACTCACTTTGAGTTAAACATGGTTTCGTAAAGTATTATGAGAAAGCTTCCTGCAGGATTTTTGAAAGTAATCTGCTAATTTAGCAGTTGTAAAGTAATAACATACGTATGCCATCAAGTTTTTGTATTCTATTTTCATTCCATAGCTCGTTTATTCCAAAACATTCTTCAAAAAATACATGCGGCATTTACCAACCAGAACGCTAGTCTAGACGTCTGACTGACTTATTGGGCATAGAGATATTTATGTGGCTTTTCAGTCACCAGCGAATAAGCTGTTACAGAGATTCTCTCTCTGTAACGACAAGTGAAACCAGAGTCATAAATAGTTTTACACAATTAGAAATTAACACGTCTTGCACTACCGTTTTCTACAGGAATTGGGCAACAAGCGCTATTTATCTTACAATACGCATAGCACCGTATACTGTATAGATTAAATTTCATGTTTCCTGTGCAGCATGTCGTCTGAGTAATAGGCTGGAGAATATTTCAAATCCCTCTCTTGTAGTGAAACAGTTAAGATATTTTATTCCTCTTTCAAACATTCATTGCTTAGATTAGAAATAACTGATGTTCTCGATCATTGTCGTTTGTCTGTTTTATGCATTTATTGAGAATTTCTGATATTCACGTTTTCATTCGTTGACTTTTCTCGGGGTATAACTCTTACCTGTAGTGCCAATATTCAAGTTCAACACACAGGCATCAATGTGTTGTTCCTTCAGAAACCTTTGAAACTCCCTATAACGAAACAGCTCTCTTCTCTGACAAAGAATAAATTAAAGTGTTAGGTTGGTAACGTACACTATAAACTACTAAACTTCCTTGCACAACATTTCACTCTGACCCAAACTTTCATCTTCTGCGTAAATCATGACTATTTAAATGTTTCCTTCAAAACCCTCTTTGGCTTTGTTAATGTTTAAAGTATGCCTTATGCCTCCTATTCTTATTAAATTCATTCACGTAAGAAATGTATCGGAAAGAAATCTGCAGTTTAGTTTCCAGTATCTTTTGTAACGATTCTAATTCTTCGTTAAGCAAGCCTACATTCAAGTGCTTTTTTTTATATTTAATCGTATGGTAAGGGCCCCCCGACGGGCAGACCGGTCGCCGAGTGCCGGTCTTTCAATTTGACGCCACTTGGGCGACCTGCAGTCAATGAGGGCGATTGCATGATGATGGGGACAGCAAACACCCAGTACCTGGGCGGAAAAAATTCCTCGACCCAGCCGGGAATCGAACCCGGGCCCAGATGGTTGACAATCTGTCACGCTGTCCATTCAGTTACCGGGGGCGGACATTTAAGTGTTTAAAATATGGAATATTAGACCCCTTCTGTTGTGGCTTCGAGTACAAACAGATTTTCTTATTCTTCTTATGTCATATACATACCGCTCAGTGGTATTTTAAGCAGGATTATATCCTCCAATGCAAATAACTATTTCCCATGAAGGTTCAGGAAATGATGGTCAACCGTTGCTAACGAAGGAAGGACTCCAGGGCTGGGATCAACTTTTTTAAATGAGTCATACAGGGGTGTAGGTTAGAATCCCAGGTATCACACCCCAAAGTTATTTGTGAAAGAAGCCCTCGTATGCGAGTAATCAACCAAAAAAACAATTTCGTCTGAAACTCTAGAACTTTAAAAATAATTATATTATGGAGAGTGGAGGCGCAGCGTATTGAGGTACATTGCTGACATATGACGTCGTTTCGAACCCTGTCAGGTGCTTTGAAATTTTTTGTTTTTATGTCTAATTCATATGACTTCGATCATTATTTTTACTGAATTGATTGGTTCGAATATGATTATCTTCTAATCCTTTGCCACCTAATTTTAATAATAATATTAACTTTTTCATTTGCTCTCAGTTTTCTTCCAATTGCTCTTTTTTCATTTGGAAGCATGTGAATCAGATTATAATTATCTTCATGTATCTATCACAATATTTAAACGTTTCAGGACATCGATCTAGCGCTTGAAAAGCAAAAGACAAAGTGATCTTCATATTCGCTGTCCAACAGTATCGAAAGTGATCTACATTTTTGAATGATAATAGTCAAAGAAGTATTTAAAACATAAATTCTTATTACACTATGGACAAAATAATGCATATGAAGCTTTAAACGAAAGAAGCGACAATAAAGAAAATGAAACAGCACCAAAATAAGGAATAGAAGGAATAAAGCTAATAACATCGGCAAAAATATAATGATAAAATGGGGGGGGGGGGGGAGGGTGAATTAAACCGAAGTTAACACATAAGAATAATTTAAATCGCATAGGCAGGGATTCAGAATTAAAAAAGAAAATAGGAAGAAAAAAATAAGGGCAAATTAAATAGTCAATATGATGATTAAAATGATGTGACGAATAATAAAAAATTAAAAATTACACTTAAACCAATTAAGTGAATAAAAATACTGATTAAAGTCGCTGTGAAAACGATTAAAAATAAAAAATATCAAAGAACCTGACGGGATTCGAAGCAACAACCTTCTCGTATGTTCTTAGTTCATTTGAAAAATAAATAGTACTTTTACATAAACTCGAAACTTTCCATGCGATCTAATGTTCTGGCGTCTTCCTGTTTGAAATCTCCATAAATTTATAATAAGTCCATGAACAGCCGGAAAGTTTTCATTTTGCAGCTGCTTTTGACAGTTTTGTCACTTCTTTTTTCAGAAACAGTTGCTCAGTTACAGATGCACCTCCGTCGTTGGTGACCGAGTTTATACAGGAATACACAGGGTGGTCAGAACCAGTCTCAAAAACTTATGAGAGTATATTTAAATTTAATCCGCTTCAATAAGCCAAAGTTTCTGTGCATCGCTGAATCAGAGAACCTGCAGGGTTCACAATACGGGCTTCCCGTGAGTCTCAGTCGCTGTTATTGTGGTGCTGCCCGAAACAGATCGTGTAAAAACATATAAATGGCCAAGCACAGTGTTGAACTTACAGTCGCATCCGAAAAGTTTGACCGTGTTATGTCACTGTTTGTGTTTTATTTGACTGCTTGGTGTGTGTACTGTTTCCTCCTGCAGTTCTCTCATAATCTTTCTCGTAGTAGAGTTCTTTTCATTTAGGAGTTTTTCCAGAATTCCCGTTGTGGTTTAAAGGGTACGAGGTGTATATCTGGGTGTCCGTCAATGAGCTCTACTCCTTGTTGTAATTCTCCACGTGGCCTTCAATCGATCCGTATGACTTGCTGGTTGTTTCAAGGAGTTTCTACGATTTTTAGCAATAAGGTCTGCACATTTTTTTCCCGCAATATGTTACCACCTTCACATCGACTAGTCTCTGGCTACTCAGAGTAGCACCACTTTTCTGATGAAACGTCCTAAGTACTTCTTTATTTGAGCAATATAATTACGCTCTGTGAGCAATATTGTTCTGTATACCACATTTTTGAGAATGCCAGCATATTGACATACTGTATTTTTTAATAAGATTAAGTTCCTGGTGCTGTTAGCTATTAAGGCGCCTCTTACTTTCTACAGCGCTAATTTTGAATAATCATCTACCAGTGCGTTCATGTTCTTCTCCAGTTTGACGTCGAGCACTTACATTTTGTCACATTCTGTGAAGGGATGTGGCGTACGTTATGAACTTATGTTTAACTCCAAGAGTCGAGTTTTGTTGTTATTTATTATTGTTCCTGCTGCTTCCTTATAAGTATCAATACTTCCTTATAAGTGTCCTTATAAGTATCAATCACTTCAGGTGAGAATCAATATTCATTCATAGAAATTCTGCATTTGTTACACTGCTTATAGAGGTGCCAACTACATTTAATTTAATAGTGTAATTTTCCCCACTTCAAACTGACATGTGTGTTCTTTGTGTTCAATGTCACTTTATTGCTTTTTGACCAATCCTAAATTTCGTTGACGGTTTCTTTAGCTTCCTTGGCAAGGATTCATTTGTTTTCTCATGGACTGCTGTCATCAGCAAAGCCATTTTTCCCTATGATTAACACCAACGAGAAAGTAATAGATATATATCAGGAACCATGTTGGTCCTAAAGTGCTGCCCTGACCAACTCTGATAAGTGTTTTACTAAGACTCTCATCTTTTTTGTGGTATGTATTATCTCTAATGTTTGTAACCTATCTGCTAGTATGATCAGAACAAATTATTAGCTACCCCTCCTATTCCTAATGCTTCTGGCTTGTTTAGTAGAATCTTATGGTCAACGAAATCGAATGCCATAGAAAAATCTATAAATATTCCTGTGTCATACTCGTCTTTGTTAAGAGTATCAAGTGCCACATGTGTGAATTCTGCAGTGGCTCATTCCATACTTATACAACTTTGGAAATGTAACTGTGATTGACTTAGAACGATGTGTTCATTCAAGTAATTCATTAATCTGTCTTTCATAAGTGATTCTATTATTATGAGAGTAGAGACAACAGGGAAATGTGCTGGTAATTTTCTATGTTTTCAGCATTATCATTTTTTAGCAGAGATACAACTCTGGCCTGTTTTAAATATTTTATAAATCTCCCTGATGTGAAGGATTCGTTTATAATGTTTGTTAAGGGAGCTTGTATACTTTCTATGCATTGTTTCAGTACACATATCGGAATGTCAGCTAGGCCTAATGACCTATATTTTTTCTATTTTTTGTACAGTTTTACTGATTTCGTGTTCTGCAGCTGGTAGCAACTTCGTTGTCCTCAGCGCATAATTATTTACAGGAAATACACTTGTTATTGGGAATTTTTCCTGCAGTAATACTTGCAATACTTAAAAAAGCTCATTCACATAGTTACCTACGTGGTGTGGATCATTCATTTCTTTATCCCCTTCCCTTATCAGTATGTTCCATTCTTGTGCTTCTCTCTCCATGTTTCCTTTTTTATGACATTCTAGACTCGTTTTCTTTTATTCTCAGCATTTCATATTTTTTGTCAATAAATTACTTTTTGCAGTAGTCATCACATACTTAAGTGGCACTATTTACAATCTGGCAATTTCACAAAATGGAACTAAACAGTACTTTTGAATTTTATCACAGTATGCACATGCACAACTTGTAAATGTGAGGTTTCATGGATCTGAGGGAAACGGATACTTCTTAACACCTGCTGTTGTCCATTTTTGTAGATATTGACACTGATGTAGATGCTTGTGGATATGTCTTTTGAAGGTTTAATTTAAATAACATTGAGAATTTACAGACTTTCACTATTACATTGGTTTCTCTATACACTTTGTGAGGAATATTGTTATCTTTGACGTCATAACCTATCGATATTATACTTCTTACACAGTGCAGGCTTCTGGAAATTTTGGAGCAGACCACGCCTTTTCTATGGGGGAGTATTGTCTTGCTTTCTTATTACGACAATGCCCAGCGCTAGTGGTCATCCGCCATCTCGGCGTGGACAAGAGAGTCGATGAGCTTCTGTATGGAGCCCTCAAGTGCTGCAGCGCCACGGGTAAGTAATGTGCAGCCTTTGGTGGAAGGTAGAATTAACAGTTGAAAGCGTTACGTTGGTCTGTAGAAGAAGAGTATTTTAGTAATGCAGTTACTTTTGAAATGCACTCAGGATTAATTAAAAAATTTATGGTTGATACAGTGTCACGTTTGAGTATCAGTAACTGTCATGAGAAATATATTGATAGTAGAATCTATGTAAAAAAGCTGCTGTTACCAGTGATTACCTGATTAATTAACGTAGAAATGCAACGTAGCAATTGCTGCTTCATTATGGATATGAAACAAAAATAACTGTTAAACGAGACAGGATGAGGTATACATTGTTAGGGATGTGCGATGCTTGCAAAAGGAATAATAAACCGAAATAATTTGACTTGTACTGCTATTAACTGAAACTAACATTTTTCATTCTTTAATTAAGTAATTTTAATATACTCTAAGACAAAGAAAAGACACACCACGAAGGAATTATCCAAATTGGACAGATATCGGTTGAAGTGATGTACAAGTACAGAAAAACACATGATTACAATTTCAGAGAAATTGCATGATTTATTCAAGGGTAAAAGCACGTCAGTAGCATGTTGGCCCAACTCTGGCCCTTATGTAAGCAGTTATTCGGCTTGACATTGATTGATAGTTGCTGGATGTCCTCCTGAGGGATGTCGTGCTAAATTCTGTCCAATTGGCTCGTTAAATCGTCAAAATGCCGAGATGTTTGGAGGGCCCTGCCCATAATGCTCCAGACGTTCTCAACCGGGAGAGGTTCGTCGAAATTTACGGCCAAGGTACAGTTTGGCAAACACGAACACAAGCGTTAGAAATTCTCACTGTATGCGGGTGGGCAGTACCTTACTGGAATGTAAGCACAGAATGGTTTGCCAGGCAGAATAACAAAACGTGACGTAGAATATCGTCGACGTACCACTGTGCTGTAAGGATACCGTGGATGACAACCAAAGGGGCCCTACTATACAATGAAACGGTACCCCATATTATCACTCCTGACTGTCAGACCGTATGGGGGGCGACAGTCAGATTGGTATCCACCGCTATCTGGCGCGACTCCAGACACGTCATTGAAGGTCGTTGGGGTCACTTCGAAGCGGGACTCATCTCTGAAGAGAATTCTACTACAGTCAATGAGGTTCCAGGCCGAAGACGTGTCTGAAGACGCGCTGGACAACGGTGTGATACCAACCTGACTATCGCCGTCCATATAGCCCGATAACCAGAAGTGACTGTCTGAAATGCCATTTCTTTTCATAGCAGGACCTTTACAGCACAGCTCACACGTCCATCGACTATATTCCATGGCCTGTTTCGTTGCCCTTCAAGGTAAACCATCCTGGGCTTACGTTTCAGCAAGATAATGACCGCCCGCACACGACGGGAGTTGCTACTGCTCGTCTTCGTGCTTGCCAAACTATTTTGGCCAGCAAAGTCGCCACATCCCTCCAAAATTGAAAACTTTTCGAGCATTATGGGCAGGACCTCCAAACATCTCGGGATTTTAAGGATCTGAAGCGTCATTTGGATAGAATTCGCCAGGATTATCCCCCACCCCCGGAGATATCCAACAACTCTATCAATCGATGCCAAGCCGAATAACTGCTTGCATAAAGGCAGGAGGTGAACTAGCGAGTTATTGACTTCCTTAGTTTGTGAAGCTGTTTCTCTTGAATAAATCATCCAATTTTTCTGAAATTGTAATAATTTGTTTGTCTGTACATTTACATCACACACAGCAATTTACGTCTCATTTGGATAATTCCTTCGTGGTGCGTCCCTATATATGTTCTTTTTTTACTGTGTTTGAAAAGTTAAGAGTCACGTGTTTTTACTTGGCACATAGGTTTATTTTATAACGAAGTGTGATCTCTGTGCAAAGCCTCCATACTTTAGTCTGTGCGTCCGACAGATGCCAAAATAAACTAGAAAGGACATTGCTTGAAAGTCACTCGGGCACGCAACCAAATTCATGGGTCGCTGTAGAATGAATTTTCGGCGGTGTAATGTATCATCGTCATTAGGGTACTCCTGCTGACTGACATCCTGGACCAATGGGTGATATATATATATATACCGCCGTCTCCCCCTTGCACTAAACCCGTGGGGGTAGCTCGCCCTTGTGAGTCGAGTTCTGGTCCTCAGCCTGCAGCCCACCTTCGTCGTGCTTGGTGTGCCGTTTCCGTTGCGATTGAAAATGTTGAGTGCCGGAGGCCACGCTTGACTAAGTTGAAATCCATTGTCCTTATTGATGAGGTTCTCATGTAGCTGGAATTTTGATAGCCTCCTTGTAAACACTGTCTAAACAGTGGGAAGCGTTATGCAGAATTCTTATAGCTTTGTATTTCATTTTGTGGCTAGTTTCAGCAGTTACTGATTTTGTGAGCTGCTGGAGGTCGGTGTGCCATTTGTGTTCTGTACACCTTTCTTCAGTTGTGCAAATAGTTCATCCGACGTAGGCTATCTATTCCCGCACTCCCATGGTATGCAGTACCGTCCAGATTTCTGGAGTCCCAGGTCGTCTTTTGTTGTCCCTAAAAGGGATTTGGTCCTAAAATTCTACCTGTTTTTGAGATACATTGCCCGCATATCAAATGTAAGCTATCTTTATCGGTTGGTATTCATCGGGTGTTGAGTGAGGTGTGGTCTTTGATAGAAGGTGCATCGAATTTGGTGGTCGCTATAGCTGTTTTTCTGGAACACGTCCTTGAGGTGTCCCAGTTCCACTTTTAGGTTTTCTTCGTCGGAGATCACACAAGCTCTGTGGGACAGTGTTTTCACCACGGATGTGGAGCGCAATGGTCAGCTGCCATTCTTGGATATTCTGGTACGGAGAAAACCAGACGAAACACTGGGAAACAGCGTGTATCGGAAGAAAACGCACTCGGATCAGTAATTTCACACCACTAGCTGTCATCACCCGTCACAAAAGGGAGGAGTTCTGAACACGCTGGCCCACAGAGCTCGTGTGATCTCCGACGACGGAAGCCTAAAACCGGAACTGGACCACCTCAGGGACGTGTTCCAGAAAAACGGCTACAGCGACTGCCAATTTCGAAGCGCCTTCATAGTAAAAGACTACACCACAGACAGTACCCAATGAAAACAGCCTACGTTCTATATGTGGGCAACGTATCTGGAAAAATCGGTATAATTTTACGACCAGATCCCTTTTAGGGGAACAAAAGGACGACTTGGGACTTTGGAAATCTGGAATGTATTACATACCAAGCTAGTACCTGAATGCATATGTCAGACAAACAGTTCGCACAATTGAAGAAAGATGTACGGAACACAAACGGCATACGACCTCCAGCAGCCCACAAAATCAGTAACTGCTGAAACTAGCTGCATAATGAAGATAGAAAAATTCTGCACAACGCAACCCAGTACTTGGACTGTGAAAAGAAAGAGGCTATCGAAACCCAGCTACATGATAACCTCATCAATAAGGACTATGGATTCCAACTTAGTCAGGCATGGGCTCCGGCACAGAAAATTCTTCAAACGCAGAGGAAACAAAACACCGAGCAGGAGGACGAAGGGGGAGCGCAGACTGAGGACCGCAACTCGACACCTGAGCACAAGCCACCCCCAAAACCATGGCCGACACGTCACGTGGTCCATACACGTAGTATATGGAAGGGGGAGAAACTGGTTCAGAATGTCAGTCACCATGAGTAACTGACGACATATTACACTGAAGGAAATTCACTCTACAATGACCAATAAATCTGGCTGCATTAGGAGTGTGTAGCGGCACCACAGTTTAAGATAAGAAAGCTGGATTCGGCGCAGCATTTCTGAGTGCACACGTTACAGCCAGGCGCAGGACTGTTGACTGTAATTTACGCTTACCAGCAGTTGCGAAGTAGAATGGAGGCTACAGGACCGGAGACCCACTGAAAACAGAAAATGTAGCGGTTTGCATGGCACAAGTTACAAGCAGAATGGGCCCACAGGCGCAACCTAAGTGTTACGAGTACATGCAGCGGTGCGTTAGGAAAACAGAGGCACACAGCTGCGTATAAATAGGTGCGGGTTTTCTAACAAGGGAGTCAAGTGTGGCAGCTCTCCTGGATGGCGGGGAGTGTCACACCACCGGCTACACACAGCAGCAGATGGGGCGCCAGCGTTTCAGTAACCAGAGGGTCGCTGGTTCGACCCTCTGATGCCAACGCAGGGTCCAAAGCCAGCCAGCGATGGGCCACTCCACAGCTCGCTACCGCGGGCAGTTGTCTTGGCTCCCAACACACACCAGAGACATCCAGGGCGAGGGCCACAGTTTCGGACACCGGATCATGGGCGCTTGTTGTCACCCGTGATCCGAACCACGACAGTGAAGAAGCGCGTCGCGGGTCGTCTTGCAGCGGGCGGCACTGAGGTGGCAGAGGTGAAGGCCGCTGAGTCGGCTACTGGCACATCCTGATGACGACGCAACTCCACGGCCGTACGAGGCCACCACACAGCAGTGCATGCACTGGTCGCTGAGGCAGCCATTCCGGATCGCTGAGGCAGCCATTCCAAGCCAAGCCATTTCAAAGAGAGTGAAGTGGTGTCCTCAGCATTGCAGCACCCAGTGACGCAGACCGAGATAATGGGGGCCCTGTAGTTGGAAACAATAAATCACTTGGAAAGCTCGGACGAGTCTTAATATGGTGCCTTCTGCCTCTTCCACCTTCATTTGGTGTTCCTGTTACATTCGGTGGCAGAAGTCGCCACTACATCTACATCTACATTTGTACTCCGCAAGAAATCCAAAGGTGTGTGGCGGAGGGCACTTTACGTGCCACTGTCATTACCTCCCTTTCCTGTTCCAGTCGTGTATGGTTCGCGGGAAGAACGACTGCCGGAAAGCCTCCGTGCGTGCTCGAATCTCTCTAATTTTACATTTGAGATCTCCTCGGGAGGTACAAGTAGGGGGAAGCAATATATTCGATACCTCATCCAGAAACGCACCCTCTCGAAACCTGGCGGGCAAGCTACACCGCGATGCAGAGCGCATCTCTTGCAGAGTCTGCCACTTGAGTTTGCTAAACATCTCCGTAACGCTATCACACTTACCAAATAACACTGTGACGAAACGCGCCGCTCTTCTTTGGATCATCTCTATCTCTTCCGTCATCCCGATCTGGTACGGATCCTACACTGATGAGCAATACTCAAGTATAGGTCGAACGAGTGTTTTGTAAGCCACCTCCTTTGTTGATGGACTACATTTTCTAAGCACTCTCCCAATGAATCTCAACCTGGCACCCGCCTTACCAACAATTAATTTTATATGATCATTCCACTTCAAATCATTCCACACGCATACTCCCAGTTATTTTACAGAAGTAACTGCTACCAGTGTTTGTTCCGCTATCGTATAATCATACAATAAAGGATCCTTCTTTCTGTGTATTCGCAATACATTACATTTGTCTATGTTAAGGGTCAGTTGCCACTCCCTGCACCAAGTGCCTATCCGCTGCAGATCTTCCTGCATTTCGCTACAATTTTCTAATGCTGCAACTTCTCTGTATACGATACCGTCTTCCGCGAAAAGCCGCATGGAACTTCCGACACTATCTACTAGGGCATTTATAAATATTGTGAAAAGCAATGGTCCCATAACACTCCCCTGTGGCACGCCAGAGGTTACTTTAACGTCTGTAGACGTTTCTCCATTGAGAACAACATGCTGTGTTCTGTTTCCTAAAAACTCTTCAATCCAGCCACACAGCTGGTCTGATATTCCGTAGGCTCTTACTTTGTTTATCAGGCGACAGTGCGGAACTGTATCGAACGCCTTCCGGAGTCAAGGAAAATGGTATCTACCTGGGAGCCTGTATCTAATATTTTCTGGGTCTCACGAACAAATAAAGCGATTTGGGTCTCACACGATTGCTGTTTCCGGAACCCATGTTGATTCCTACAGAGTAAATTCTGGGTTTCCGGAAATGACATGATACGCGAGCAAAAAACATGTTCTAAAATTCTACAACAGATCGACGTCAGAGATATAGGTCCATAGTTTTGCGCATCTGCTCGCGGACCCTTCTGCTCGACGACCCTTCTTGAAGTGGGACGATGTGTGGTGGCACGACTACCTGAACGACATGAGCAGAGTATGGCGTCCTCGTCACACCACTGGGAGTGACCGGCGTTTCCGGCTTTTGTAGCGGACCGATCAGGGCGTAGGGGCGTGGTCAGCGTCGGAGCCGGCGCATCACAAATCGTTTTGGTGCTCTGGAGCCCGCCGCTCGGCTACTAGATTACGCCGGACGGCTACACTTTCTGTGTCGTTTCAGAGTATTTTAAGGTCTGCATCCAAACAGCGTCGACAGTACGGCGCTCACTAGACCACTGCCATTCAACAGCAAGAGACAGTTTAGGCCAATGATTTGGTGCGCATGGACCGAAAAACGCCACCTGATTGGTGGACCGGTATTACGTGTGCTGAAACAAAAGAGTGCATTCCGAATTTGGCGGGACAACCCGCGATAGGAGGAAAACTTGTTGTAATGGTTTGGAGGGGAAAGAAGTTTCAGCTGTTTCTGTGTCCTCCCACGATTGGATATTTTCCTGTGTGGTAGGAACAAGGTGCTAATCTTTCGGTGTGAAGGCGAAGTGAGGAGTTCGGGGAATTCGCTTTTGGACGACCGAAGATACCAGTCGTGTTTTGCTTCTGGGCCGCCAGAATTACCATTAGAGATCTTCAATTCTGGTCCGCCAGAGCGAAGATGACAGCAGGAAATAGAAGTATTACTGTCACAGTAATCTGGGCAGAGGCTGTCTGTTTCCACTTACTGACAACAGTGGGTATCGTTTGTCGTTTTGAACTTTCACTATTTCGGTCGGCTCTTTATCCACGGGTGCTTACCACCAAAGAGAGCAGCTGAAACATGATCCCTGTGCTCCGAGCTGACGGTGTACTACCATTCTTGTAGCACCGGCACAGTAGGAACCTGTCTGATTTATTTGATTCCTCCTAGCTTACACTGTCGCCTTGTCGCCATGCACAATCATGGCTTCCATGTGTGATCTGTATCAAGGGTCCTCATTCCCAGTCAATATTGTTCGTAAGAGTCAGGGATATCGTATTAAGGCACATTCTCACTCACAAAGTTTGTAGGGCTCTATAGCGTAATAATTGATCCCACTCCTGTACGCGAACTCAGCCATTATTTCATTACCCAAGTTACATTGTTCTTATTTATATTCCATTCAATATTGGTGTGTTACAATACTTCAAGAATTCTCTCAATAAAGCACTTTGTGATACCAAAATCTCTGTTTTACTTAATAGGTGAATTTCACCTTTCTTATCAGCGCCCTTTGCCAGATGCGACTGATCAGCTACTAAATTATCATAACAGAATTATGTGGAGGGCGCAAATCTTAAACTGACCACAAATAGGGCTATATCATAATTTCGTCCCTAAATTGTATGTCGCGTGATAGGAACTGTGGTAGTTAAAGGGAGTTGAGTGTATTAGCCTAAATAATATGGATTTCTTCAATGAATTTGGGTGACATGTCCACCTCTCAACCCCGGCACCTCGCATAACATGGCGACCCGTGCCAAGGATCTTCTCATATTGTCTCTGAGAGGCAATCAGCATTTAATAAAGTTCAGTGTTTTTCTCTCCATTTATTTTCACTCCACGGTAGTAAAGAAGCTGGCGCGAATTTATTAATAATCGGTTGTCCTTTTTATTTTGCTGTGGTTTTTATTGTTGCTGTTGTTCATATGGGTATGGTTTCTGCACCACATTCCATGTTTTCTGTGTGTTGATATCTGTCGTTACTAACAGCGTTGTGGATCAGTTTTGAAGAGGATGATAATTACTAATACAAACTGATGTGACAAGCTTTATCGGAAGACTAGGAAGCGAATATAAATTTTAAATTTTTTAACAAATGTCGTGCACTGCATATTTTGGTTTGTTGTCTATTGGTGTGAATGTTAACGCCAAGTAAGGCTATGTTGAGACGTTAGGGGGGTCATTCCGAAAGGTATAGCGGGATGGGCTGAACAGAAATTACGAACAAAAAGGGGTCAAAGTATGAGATGGTTCACTTTCCCAAGGCGCAGGATGATAGACACACTGATGTGAGTTACAGTTTAGTAACTCGTCGGGAGCATAGCAGTGAATGTGATAATATGAAAGAAGAAGAAGATGGAAGCATCAAAAGGCCATTTTTGCCAAGAGGATCTAGCAGCGCACAGGAGTCGAGTGTAATGTCGCCAATCGGTGGTCCTGAACACCAGCAGGAGTTAATTCACTATTCCAGATTTTGGAAGGAATAAAAGGAGCAGAAAAAATGAGAAGAGAAGAAATGCAGGCATTAGAAAAGAGACGTCAGGAGGCAGAAAAAAAGATGGGGAATCAACTTGAGAAAATCGATGACGACCTAACAGACATGGGGAAGATTAGTAGCGAGGCTAAGCAGACTTCGTTAGCAGCAAAGGGGGAGTGCAGAAGCGGTAGTCGCCCAAAGAACAGCCGTAACGGCAAGTAACCGTGCCAGGCTAGCGAGGTCAACTGCAAACATAAATGTGTTTGCGGTTGAATCCCTCAAAACGCAGGGACAAGAGCATGTTGCGGATACCTCACAAAGACTATCAAGTGAAGAAGAACATGCTACGTGTACCTCAAAGAAAATATAGAGAACAAAAGAATATCTCATTCAAATAGAACAAGTGTGAGGAGCAATGCGGAGCTTAAATACCAGAGTAACGCACTGTTGGTCGGCCATTACAACCCACCGGAAGTATCCGGACACTTAGGAAAAAGTAGGACTGACTCGGGGCTTAGCGCGAACACGAGGGCAGGACCGGACTTCGACTATAAGCATTTCCTGTCAGTGCTAAAACTCCAGGGTATAAGAGCCCAAGAAATTACTAGAAGGACTAATAAAAAAGAACCAGTTCTTAGATGTGCCACACAATGACAGAGAAATCATACGGTTCACCTCTCGAAACTACCAAATAATTATCTGCAAGCCGTAGCTGGTAAATGGGGTGCAAAAATCAACCCCTTTAAGAGTCTACTTCGCGAACTTGAGCTGATGTTCGACAGACAAGCTGCTCGAGAGCGAAATACAGTACAGCATAGCAACTCCCAGAGACAACACCGAAAGAATGACGGAAGAAACAATAGGGATGGACCGTCAGGAAGACAAGACCAGCGAGAACAGAATTCGGGAAGAAGGAGAAACTTCAACCAATTCCAAAGAGGTGACGACGAGCGGTGTTTATAGCAAAACTGGCGAGAGGCGAACCAAGGTTCTCATGGGGCCAGGTGGTCCAAATTGTCAAAATTCGGGCACCTAACTCCAATAGGAACACCGAAGTGGTAGTACGACGCGCAATTGACGCCAGGTTCACGTGGAGGCGGCTCGAAACGACTCTACAAATACTCTCGGACCGAGCCTCATACACGTTTTAAGATATGAGAACCTATCGGAGGTACTGCTGGAGGAGTAGGAAGTGATAACGCGACAAGCCCTTCATCCCATGATTTCTGGAACCATAGATGATGCGCATTTGCAAGGTATAATCGACATTGGGAGCTACATTACGGCCATTTTGGAGGCGGCAAGCCAACAATGTTCAGAAAACAGGAGCTGGCCTACCCTATTAATGAGAAAGACGAAGGTAAAAGGCGCACTTGGAGGAAAATGCACGGAAGTAAGCCTGCAGCCACGATAAGTATTCATGTGTCAAGGACATAAATTAGAAACCATCTTCCTAGTAGTGTCAAATTTGGCAGACAATGTCGTCATATGGATGAATTTCCTAAACGAATACCAGGCCATTCTGGACCGTGGCCGAGGAGAAACTGTAATACAAAAGGGCAGAAATATTTGCATAAAATTTGAGGTGCATGTAACACAAGCACAGCTTCCAACCAATTGCATCTGTCTCATTTATACAAATGGTGATTACAGAAAAGACCACACTTTGGAAGAATTTCTCAGAAAGCAAACGAACAGGAGGAGGAAGTAATGATTTCCAGAAATCGAAGAGGTTGTAGAAAGAAAGGTCGAGTCCGTTCTGTGCATTGAGCCTGAGGAGTGTAATGAGCTATTTGACAGGCTACCAAAGAACACAGAAGTCTTTTTGCTTAAACTGGGCTCAATTAAAAATTTTCATTATGAGTTTAAGGTATGTCCACACAAGAAATTCTTTGTGCCACCCTATGCCATTCCTCTGGTGTACAGAGAAAAAGTGGCGAGGGAAATCATAAACATGTTAGTGGATGGGGTGATGATATAGGCCACCAGGTTCACCTACAATAACCCACTAAAGGTAGTGAGGAAGGCAGATGGCGCTATCCATCTTGTCCTTGACTCACATCAGATCAACACCATTATTGATATAGAGACAGACAGACCTGAGCGGTTGGAAGAGCTTCTCCAGAACTTTTACAGAGTATCCGTCTTCTTCTCAGAAGATCTGGGATGAAGCTTCTGGCAAATTGAGCTGCACCCACATTGCTAGCAGTACATAGCATTCCTGACATTTGGGAAATGCTATCAATTCTGGAGACTACCTTTTGGGTTTAATATTTCGTCAGCTGCGTTTATCTGAGGTCTGCATGGCATTCTAAGTGATTACCTCAAAAGACACATAACGAGTTATGTTGACGGTCTACTAATAACCAAAAATACACTGCAAGAACATCATATGGCACTGTGGGAATTTCTTCACACCTTCAAGGAGTTTGGAGTCGCTGTGAACACTGAAAAATCGATATTTGGAATGTCATTTGTGAAATTTCTGTGTCTCATCATAACAGAAGATGGAATTAAATCCAACCCCCAAACAATGGAAACGACATAGAAGTTTGAAAGACTGATGACCAAAAGACAGGTAAGAGGGATCCTTGGTATCATAAACTTTTATAATCGATTCGTTCATATCAACACCCAGAATAGCCCACATCTGAATCAGCTTACAGGAAAGAAAATAGCAATGAAGTGGGATGAAACCACGAGTGCGAATTCCAGTCCTTGAAGTTGGCACTTCTAGAAGCGCCAATACTCTCACATCCCATCTTGGCTGGGGAATTCTGCTTGGTCACTGAGAGTTCCTATACAGGCTTGGACATAATGGTCTTCCAAGATTACACTAAGGATGGAAATCGAGTATGGGAAACTATTGCATTTGGGAGCAAAGTTCTCTCAATGTGCGACAAGAATTACTCTCTCACAGAGCTCGAGGTATTGGGAATTGTCTGAGGGTTTGAAAAATTTAAATACTTCTGATACAGAAGGAAGACCAAAGTCCATGCAGATCACAAGGCCCTGAGATTCTTGCTAAGTGCAAAATTATTCCACAAAAGGCTAATAAGGTGAGTAACATACTTGCAGCAATACAGTTTCACCATAAAATACATAGAAGGTAGTCAAAATGTAATAGCTGACGCGTTATCACGGTCCCCTATAGGTTTATAGTCCAGTGTCAAAGAGGATTTTCAGAGGAACCACTACAGTCTCTACTACATGAGAAAAGTCACTTCCGAAAGCTTTGTGACTAGCAGTATGAAAGACATTAGGAGAGAGCATGACAAGGATCCAGAGCTTCTGAAGGTTAAAGAGAAGTGGAAAGATCGGAGTCACCCGACCATTAGACAGCACTACCTGCTAAGGAAAGGTATACTCTTTCACAGAAGTAATGTGGGAGAATCGGATTGGTGTCTACTGGTCTACGGAAACATTTGATGAACTAAGTGTTGTGGCACACCCATTTAAGTTATGGACACTTCAGTCTGCGAAAGTTCTTCCTGAAACTAAGAACACTTGTCACCTCAGGAACATGGAACGGAGAATCAGGCGTGTGCTGTCAGTGTGCATGGGTTGCCAGGAGGCAGAGCGCACAAATGTAAATTTGCAATCCCCTCTGCTCCCGATTCTCAATAGATTACAACACTTAGCAGCGACAGATTTAATGGGACAGTTACCGAAAATGATGAGCTGCCATTGAAATTTGTGACTTTCACAAGGTTGAAAAAGGGTACCGGTACGCGTTTAACGGTGTCACGAGCTCTGTGAAAGACTTTCTGCCACAGGTGGGCCATGTGGCGAGAATTATCTCTGATAGTGAGCCGAAATATACGCCAGGGTGGTGGAAAGAGACACTTTATCTCCTCACACCACCCGAGCACGAATTCGGCCGAGTGTATTATTAAAGAGTTAGGCAACCTGTGTTGACTATACTGCAGAAACAAGACACCTTCTGGAATGTTTTCCTCAAGGATTTCCAAGACGTCATCAATGAGCCACCTCTTGGGATCGTGTAGCTACAGCCGATAACAGTCTTAAAGAATCTACAGCCTCAGGACTAAATAAAGAAGGCGGTAGACTTCCCCGCCGGCCACTGTGGCCGAGCGGTTCTAGGCGCTTCAGTCTGCAACCGTGCTGCTGTTACGGTCGCAGGTTCGAATCCTGCCTCGGGCGTGGATGTGTGTGATGTCCTTAGGTTATTTAGGTTTAAGTAGTTCTACGTTCTAGGAGACTGTTGAAAAAAAAAATGGTTCAAATGGCTCTGAGCACTATGGGACTCAACTGCTGAGGTCATTAGTCCCCTAGAACTTAGAACTAGTTAAACCTAACTAACCTAAGGACATCACAAACATCCATGCCCGAGGCAGGATTCGAACCTGCGACCGTAGCGGTCTTGCGGTTCCAGACTGCAGCGCCTTTAACCGCACGGCCACTTCGGCCGGCGGAGACTGATGACCTCAGATTTTAAGTCCCATAGTGCTTAGAGCCATTTGAACCATTATGTAGACTTCCCATCGTGAACTCGACTGTAGCATCAGAAAATTGTAGGCATTGCTCTCCGCAGAATTTAGCCTGCAGATCGAAGCAGGGAGGAACGTGCCGACAAGAAAGCACGTGAAAGAGTATTCCAAGTTGGTTAACAGGTTATTCTGAAGTCGTTTCGGTATCGAATTGAAGCAGAAACGTGAAAAATTCTTTTCGGTGTACAATGGACCATACAGAATCATGAAAACCTATTTGAACTGTAATCAATGAAGGGTAAGAAATCGATTGGGCTACACCATATCTCCCATACTAAACCATGTGTACAGTAAATCAGGGTAGCGAACACCTGCGGAATAAGTTTAGCTTAAAGTGTTTAGGACATAAATGTGCATAACGTAGATGTAGAAGTGTGTAGAATAATTTTTGACGAAGTTATTTTTTGTTGTGTAGACCGATAAAATAAACCAGACTGGCGATGTTATCTTGTGCGTCCTCACTGAGTGTGAATGCAATGTAACTGATTTCCTTTTCATTCACAACAAACAGCTCACTGCTGTTGAGGGGACAATGGTTCAAATGGCTCTGAGCACTATGGGACGTAACTTCTGAGGTCATCAGTCCCCTAGAACGTAGAACTACTTAAACCTAGCTAACCTAAGGACATCACACACATCCATTCCCGAGGCAGGATTCGAACCTGCGACCGTAGTGGTCGCGCGGTTCCAGTATGTAGCGCCTAGAACCGCTCGGTCACTCTGGCCGGCTGTTGAGGGGACAGTAATACCGTCCATCCGAGACACGATTTATGAGACACGTTACTTGTGTGTGCCGAAACTTGGTCGATTTTGTGACATGGATGCGGTTGGGGAGCTGCTCGCTCTATTTTTCGTTGGAGTATGGCCAGGCCACAGCCTGCGTTGCACGATTTTTTTTTTTTTTTTTTTTTTTTGCAGGAGTTATCGTTGGGGTATGAGGCATGCCGCTGGTTGCATTGCACTATTTTTTGGAGGAGTTCTTCGTTGGGGTATGGGCATGCCACAGGTTGCGTTGCAGCATTTTCATCGGAACTTTTGGTAGGATTATGGGCACGCCAATGAGCGTGTTGCACGACTTTTCGAGAGAGCTTCGCTGGAGTATGATGCTAAGGTGGCCAGCGAGCCCGGCCATGCCACTATAGCGTTGGGTACATCCTCGTGGGAGTAACGATTTTCTCACTATAATGTCGTGTCGCCTGATAAACAAAGTAAGAGCCTACGGAATATCAGACCATCTGTGTGGCTGGATTGAAGAATTTTTAGCAAACAGAACACAGCATGTTGTTATCAATGGAGAAACGTCTACAGACGTTAAAGTAACCTCTGGCGTGCCGCAGGGGAGTCTTATGGGACCATTACTTTTCACAATATATGTAAATGACCTAGTAGATAGTGTCGGAAGTTCCATGCGGCTTTTCGCGGATGATGCTGTAGTATACAGAGAAGTTGCAGCATTAGAAAATTGTAGCGAAATGCAGGAAGATCTGCAGCGGATGGGCACTTGGTGCAGGGAGTGGCAACTGACCCTTAACATAGACAAATGTAATGTATTGCGAATACATAGAAAGAAGGATCCTTTATTGTATTATTACATGATAGCGGAACAAACACTGGTAGCAGTTACTTCTGTAAAATATCTGGGAGTATGCGTAAGGAACGATTTGAAGTGGAATGATCACATAAAATTAATTGTTGGTAAGGCGGATACCAGGTTGAGATTCATTGGGAGAGTCCTTAGAAAATGTAGTCCATCAACAAAGGAGGTGGCTTACAAAACACTCGTTCGACCTATACTTGAGTATTGCTCATCAGTGTGGGATCCGTACCAGATCGGGTTGACAGAAGAGATAGAGAAGATCCAAAGAAGAGCGGCGCGTTAGTTACAGGGTTATTTGGTAACAGTGATAGCGTTACGGAGATGTTTAGCAAATTCAAGTGGCAGACTCTGCAAGAGAGGCGCTCTGCATCGCGGTGTAGCTTGCTGTCCAGGTTTCGAGAGGGTACGTTTCTGGATGAGGTATCGAATATATTGCTTCCCCTACTTATACCTGCCCAGGAGATCACGAATGTAAAATTAGAGAGATTCGAGCGCGCACGGAGGCTTTCAGATAGTTGTTCTTCCCGCGAACCATACGCGACTGGAACAGAAAAGTGAGGCAATGACAGTGGCAAGTAAAGTACCCTCCGCCACGCACCGTTGGGTGGCTTGCGGAGTATAAATGTAGATGTAGATGTAGATGTAGATGTAGACATGTGGACTCGACACGGTAGCATTGGGCAATCAGTACAAAGACGTAAGCAGCATCTCCTCGACGAAATCTTGACGTCACGTTCGTGCAAAAAATAAAAGCACTAACATATTACACATAAGTCCTGCAACAGAAGGCTAAGTAGAATACATGGTATATGATAGAGCATCAAGAATTCTTGTCTTACTTCAAAGAACATCACTCAGTTACAGTGTTCAACCTGTGGGGGCGGCCGAGAAAATAGCCAGTGGAGGCAATTCAACGCCCAGGTGATCACAACAAGTGCAACGTCGTCTCTTCAGGACACACCAGCCCAGGAGGAAAGGAGTCGTGATAGTGGTAGCTGTATCGGTCTCCTAGTATTTATTTTATGAAAATGTTTTTATTATTACTACTTCAGAGTTCTGTATCAGATCACTTCCATCTTTAGTATCCAATGATGATTACTTGTGTTTGTTCTTGTGGTATGCACTACGCTCTGTCTTCACATGTTGTTTTCTCGCGTGACAGGTCATCGTAGAGGACGGTGTCGCCAGCAAGGCGTAGCTCTGTAGTTAGTCATGCAGTAATTGGTGAATGGACAATTAGTATTATGGTGATGAGTAAAGAATAGCTGGATTTCACTGTGTTATAAGAATAATGTATACTGGGAATAGGGTTAATTATAGCACTAGTACATTTTTTTCTGTATCTTGAGCTAGTATCTATTCAGTGTTTTGGGTGTAAGTTTGCTAGGCCATAAGAAAACTCTATATTTGTACCATTATTTTAGGTTAGTTGGGCGCTAAAGAATTATGCTGCACAACATTAATGTTATTAAGTAAGATGGTCGAAGTCTTGTAAATAAGTGTAGTTTCCTGTAAGCTATTCAGCTATTCAGACATAAATTTTCAGACATGATAAAGGCAACATTACAAATTCAACTGAACACTAGCGATTAATATTGTCAGGATAAAGAATGTCTTTTATTTTGTTTCAGTATAATGCACTTGTAAAATTGTATTGTGAAAGTATTGGGGATAATGGCCGACAGGGACTCCATTAGTATTGTGCAGATGAAGTGAGGCAGGCTGCGTGATGTAAGCTGAACGCAACTCCGGAGTCCCCAGGCCCGAGGGAAAAGCCTCTGGCTGTGTCAACGAGTTGACAGACATCCCGCCGAGCGAACATCGGGGTCTTTCCAAATTCCAGAGCGGCTTACCGGTGCCTGGCGGAAGAAAGCAAGAGGCCGGACCAGGCCGCAGTGCTATACCTGGACACGTGCAGCTGTCGGTGCCGGCATACTGCCTGGCGCCCGACCAGAAGAGGGCTTCCTCGAGACTCTCCTTCACAGTAAGGGAAAATGACTAGCAGCAGACGCACCTGTCTGGTGACAACGGCATGGACTTATGGAATCAGTATCTCCAATGCACGCTGATGACTCCCACTGTCATCTCCAAACTTTTTTCATGCTTCACTCTCCAATGCAATCGGCCAGGCACAAGCACAATGCAGTTCATGCAGGAGTGTGGATACCTGTACCCTAACTCAATTCCTCCTCTCCTAGAGAGACTAAAACATGAGCGATCGATGACGAATGACTCCATCTGTGAATCAGCTTCAAGCCCTTGTCGCTGACTAAGAAATTGGTGGTATCATCCCATCCAGGCCAACCTATTCCTTGCTCAACCCTGAACTAACCAGTTTCTTTCCATTGGTCAGACCGCTGTCTGATGATTCTGTCAGTAGCCCATATGAGGTGAGGTTCACAGTGGGAATGAGGCACATGCCGTGTTTCAATCACAACTGAGACACCTACGGAGGCTTCCTACGATGGCTGACCCAGTCTCCTGTAAGTCTACCTGTGATGAGCTGCCTTGCTATGATTGGAACCACCTGGTCCAACTGCTGGTACTTCTATCGATACAGAAGAATGTCTAGTGCTGACGATTAGTATTTATCCCGTCTGCGTCTTCTGAGGGACATGTGGGTGATGGCCCTTTCCAATAGCCACACCTTGTACTGAGAGCGCGATCACACCCATGCCAACTCGCATCCTGGGCCATTGTCAAGACGACCCATATGAAGTGAGTGGAAAGGTGAAGTGTGTGTCATGTGTTCTTTATTTTCGTAGACCATAGTCCTGCAAAACAGAGCCCCTGCCCCCCCCCCCCCTCCCCCGCCCTCCGCACAAAACCAATCAAGACAAATTGATAGTGCACCAATCTTGAGAAGTTAATGACTGTGTGTAATAATGTTGGTATTGCCAAACTTATGTATTTCTCCTTGTTTGGTTTTTATACAGTAGAGGGCATGGGAGACATGCTATAATTCTGTGCCTCTCAAGTCTCTAAATACTATTTTTTAAATTTTTTTAAATAATTCGTCAAGGAAATTCTATTTTTTAACTTTAGTTTTGGGTAAATCGATTAAGAGGGATTACTTCAATGGATAGCCTCCTTTGGTGGATTTCATACACCTCACACTGCCAATGACTTTTTATTACTGAAAAACGATTTTTTTTGTTTCATTCGGGGAGTGTAAATTTCTTATGTATATTTGATGCCACTGTGGCAATATCTTTAATTCTGTTGGGTATTTTTTTGTGGTATTGTTTTGCTCTTTCGAGTTGTATCATATAATGTGATATCTAACTTTGATTGCTTGTCACCACCTACAAACTGTCACAATATATACATGCCACACAAATACTGACAGTGTTTCATTGTGCTGTGAGGCGTATGAGTGCTTGATATTTGTTGCAAATTTCTGCATCAAATGTTGAATATCAGCTGAAAGGACCATCAGTCACTTGCATTCAATGTACAGTCCTCGTTTGGTAAGGGACTGTGTGAGTCAACAAAACAAATCTGAAGGTTAAATTATTAAAATAAGGATATTTGCCTTCTTGGAGGATGACGAATGTGTTTGTGTTGGGTACAGAAAAAATGTACTTTTAATTGTTTAAGAGTGTCTGTGAAGTTGCAGAGACGAAGTGGTCCTATAAATAACAGCAGCTTCCAGCACTGCCTTCGGTCAAGTGCCCAACTTCCATTTGTGTGGACGACTTGCTCGTTTAGTGTGTGTGGTATCCCTGAGCATACGTCTGTGTTGGGTGAGGTGTTCTGGTTAGTGTGAAGGAGAGGTTGGCTGCAACGTTAACTGCTCCATCTACCTTCACGTTCCTGCTGACTTTATCTGATTTGATTAAGACACAATATAAATTCCAACTTCACAGGCTTTTTATGTGAATCACAAACTATCCTGTCGTTAAGTGAGCCAATCACTATAAAACAAAATCTTTTTGTGAGTGAAGGCACATGAAAGACGCTAAGCTCTTGTGGCTTGTCCCCCTCCATTTTTTGCTTTGATTCAACTTTTTCTTGTTAAGTTCCCGAGTGATGACGGTCAATTAAGGTCATTCGGATAATGTAATCTGGAATGAGACCTCTGATTTTATTTAGACAGAAACTCGTGATGGAGCTGGCACACATTAATAGCCGTGGGACCGTGTGGCAACACGGCTACCTGAGCGACAAGAGCAGAGTATGGCCTGGTCATCGCACCACACTGGGTGCCCGGCGTTTTCACCTTTTGTAGCGGGGCGAGCAGGGTGTCTGGGATGTGGGCAGCGTCGGGGCCGGTGTCTCACAAATCGTTTTGATGTACTGTGACCCGCAGCTCGCCTACCACACAACGCCGGATGGTTGCACTGTCTGCATTGTTTCAGATTATTTTAACGTCTGGGTCCACGAGGAACGACAGTACGTCGCCCACGTAGACCACTGCTGTCCGACAGCCAGAGACAATTTCAGGCCTATGCTTTCCCGCACATAGACCATAAAACACCATCTGACTGGTGGACCAGTATGACGTGTGCTGACATGCGATAGGAAAAAAATTTGTTGTAATGGTTTAAAGGGGAAAGGAGTGGAAGAATCTAACAGCATGATCGGCAGCTGTTCCTGTGTCCTCCCACGACTCGAGATTTTCCTGTGTGGTATGGTGGAGGTGCTAATCTTTCGGTGTGAAGGCGAAGTGACGAGTTCAGGAAATTCGCATCTCCATGGCCGGAGAGATCAGTCATGTTTTGCTTCTGGACCTCCAGAGTGAATGATAGACTTCTTCACTTCTGGTCAAACAGAGTGAAGGTGATCGCAAGATTCAGAAGTATCACTGTTAAAGTAGTCCGGGCAGAGCCTGCCTCTTGCCACTTGGTGACAACAGTCCGTATTGTTTGTCGTCACGCTATCATTATTTCGGTCGGTTTTTTATCCACGGACGCTTACCACCACTGAGGGCAATTGCAACATCATCCCTGTGCTACGAACTGTCGGTGCACGGCCAGTCTTGTAGCTGGTAATGTATCTGCAGCACTGGCGCAGTAGGGACTTGTCTAACTCATTTCACCCCTTCCAGCTTACACTGTCGCCTTGTCGTCATACACACCCTCGGCATCCACGTGTGATATGTATTAAGCGCTCTCATTGCCAATCAGTATCGTTCATAAGAGTCAGGAGTAGTGTGTTAAGACATACTCTCGCTCGCCAAAGTTTGTAGGGCTGTATAACATGATAGTGATCCCACTCCTGTACGCGAATACAGCAAACATCTCATTACCTAAGTTACATTCTTCTTATTTATATTTCATTCAACACTTATGTCTTGTAATACTTTGGGAATTCTCGCAATAAATCACTTTGTGATGCCAAAATATTTGTGTTGTTTAATCCTATCAGCGCCCTTTGCCAGATACGAGTGAGCAGCTATTAAATTATCATAAACAGAATTATGTAGAATGCGAAACTCTTAAACTCACCACAAATAGGGTCATATCATAATTTCGTCCATAAATTGTTTGTTGCTTGGTAGGAACTGTGGTAGTTAAAGGGAGATTGAGTGTATTAGCCTAATTAATATGGATTTATTGCCTCGCAAGGGCATCTGGTCTACAGTGAAGAATAGTGATCAAAAAGCAATAATGGGAAATAACTGGAAAATAGAGCTACGAGTCTACGTGGAGAAAGAGTGACAAGAGTGGTCAACACCAGCGGAACGTGTATCGAACGGAAATATACAGTATTTCGGATTGCAGTGGTTCGCGACAAAAAGAGCAATTCTCCATCATCATGGATTTCAGTGATTCTAAACGACCAACACGGTGACAGAACGGTGTGACACAGCTTGCAACATTATACCGCAACAGATCAACGGGTACTCGCTGTTATAAACGTACGTGTCGCAGTAATGGCAATTCCATATTATTTAAAATTGCTGCTGTAATGAAACTTTTCAGTTATTTGATATGTGACGCATTTTGCGTAAAGGAGGTTAGTTAGGCCTGTGTTTTGTACTTTGAATTTCATGTTTAAAAATGTCGTCAGAAAAGAAACAAGTACCAGTAGTTCGTGTTGCAGGAGATCATATCGGTAGTGAGGAAGATAAAGTGGAGGTAATGTCGGTAATCAATTTTAAGAATAATTGAATGTCAGTATTTGAGGGATATGACGACGAGAAGCGCAAAGAAAGAAGGGACTCGTGGGAAAAAAAAAACAGGTAGGACATGGAGGAGATGACTGAGGAAGATAGAAAGACAATCAGGGAGATAATGTAGGAAAAAAGATTATAGAGAAGATTAGTCCAGTGAGGCTACTAATGAAACAAGTGGAAAAATGTAAGGAAACAACAAACGCACCCATTCTTTATCCAGAATGTTCGATACAAACGGAGCCACAGTTGAATAAGACATCAGACACAAAACTGTTGGTTGAGGTACGTAATGTGAAAGAATGTCAAGAGGAAAGAATGAGATTTTCACTCTGCAGCGGAGTGTGTGCTGATATGAAACTTCCTGGCAGATTAAAACTGTGTGCCGGACCGAGACTCGAACTCGAGACCTCTGCCTTTCGCGGGCACGTGCTCTAACAATCTGAGCTACCTAAGCACGACTCACGCCCCGTGCTCACAGCTTTACTTCTGTCAGTATCTCGTCTCCTACCTTCCAAACTACAGAAGCTCTCCTGCGAACCCTGCAGAACTAGCACTCCTGAAAGAAAGGATATGGGGAGACATGGCTTAGCCACAGCCTGGGGGACGTTACCAGAATGAGATTTTCACTCTGCAGCGGAGTCTGCGCTGATATGATAGAGCACTTGCCCGCGAAAGGAAAAGGTTCCGAGTTCGAGTCTCGGTCCGGCACACAGTTTTAATCTGCCAGGAAGTTTCATGTCAAGAGGAAATTGCGGATTAAGGAAAATAGACGGTTAAGGTGACTCCAGAGGAAACGGGGAAGACGTTTAAAGAAAGACAGAAAAAAAAACCTACAGACATATGTGAAACAACTCAGCTCGGGTATGAGACAATCAAGGAATCATGGAATACGGTTATGGAAAAAGGAATGGATGAAAAAATAGAGGAAAATAAGGAAAAAATGGAAGAAGCTAGCGAAGGTAACTGCAGTGAGCCAAAAGATTAAAAAATATAGAGAGAACAGGGCATTAACCGCAAAGGGATCCAAAGGAAGCAGGAAAAACTTAAATCTTCATTTAAGGAGAGTGGAAAGAAAGTCGCAAATATATTTGAAGAGAGACAACAAGAAAAACAAACAAATGTATCTAATGAATTGCGAAAAAGAGGTGTTATTCCTAAAGGCTGGACGTTGCCTGTGGAGTCAGATTTAGAAGAAGTTTTAGACATTAACTTGTTCATTGAAACACCTAGTTCTGACCTGAAGATGTTAAGCAGACTGGCAGCTAACGCGATCTTAGATGACGAAATGACTAGCACATGCACACGCGATGATAGTACTCAACTGAATGGAAACATTTTGGATGAAGACTGTAATTTGAAACAGAGGGATCAAACAGATGACACAGAGCTTACAGATGATGATAGTGCACCACTGGATCAACACATCGTCAGTATGAATTTAGATCAATGGTCAGTGGATAAGGAACATACTTCACAGCAGAATATTCAGGCAGAGGATGAAAAGATTATTGTTACAGAAGTGGTTGAGCACGCTATTATGAAACAAAAACAAGATTTATAGGAGGAAAATCAGAGTTCCTTAGATTATAGGAATAAAATGAAAAGATGTTTTTCGGGAGGAAAGAAGACAACCTGACATACGAAGAGGTTGAAAATATTTTCTTGGAGAAAGACTGGACTAAAAGCACGAAAGATTAGCGTTTAAATTTTATTTATACGGATCCATACTACAAGAGACATAACTAAATGCACACAGAACGTCTGGAAAAGAAATTACCAAGGAACCAACACTTTGAAGTACAGTACAAAGAGAATAACATTGTAAGCAGGACGTCGTAACGGCTAACGCGCGAAGTATGTGGTGGTCTGATTGGCGCAATAATTGGAAAAGTATATCTGTCGCGGCAAAGATCCGCGCAAAATGGAACGGAGAAGAAGCGACAGGACTCAAGAGGAAATGTAAGCGAAGAAACAGAATAAGATGTAATTCACGTCGTAAATACGCGAGAGAATACTACGGCTCTCTGACATACGGACAGAAACTCAGAAATATCTTGATTGAAAGAACTGCGATCGGCCAAGGTCAAACGCATGTGCGAAGACTGGCGCGAAGTGGAACAAGCAGATCGGGAATGGCATACGAGTGTCAGTTGATAGCTTACAATGTGTTGTGTCTAAACAAGACAGCCTAGACACGATGAGAGGAAGCCGAAAGGCACGCGCTTAAACTCACGCAGGCTGGCGTGAGGTCTGAAACAGGATACGTAATGAATGCTATAAAGAAAAGTACGTAGCTGCTGGAATACTTAACTTTAATCCACAATTGGTGAACATTGGTCTTGTTGATACAGTATTATCCTCTCAATATAACTTGGTGATGGCGCCTTGCTAGGTCGTAGCAATTGACTTAGCTGAAGGCTATGCTAACTATCGTCTCGGCAAATGAGAGCTTATTTGTCAGTGATCCCCTTCTGGCAAAGTCGTCTGTACAACTGGGGCGAGTGCTAGTACGTCTCTCTAGACCTGCCGTGTGGTGGCGCTCGGTCTGCTATCACTGACAGTGGCGACACGCGGGTCCGACGTATACTACCGGACCGCGGCCGATTTAAAAGCTACCACCTAGCAAGTGTGGTGTCTGGCGGTGACACCACACAATGACATAAATAATACACAGTGGAAGAGGGAAAGAGAGAACAGGGAAGAAAGGTCCATACGATGTGTTGTAAATATAGGGGTAAAAAGTGCACAGGGAACAGAGACGAATGTCACACGTATCAAATCCTTCGGAAAGGCAGATTTTAAGAACGAATTATGGGTAGGCGTCTCATAACACTAGAAAGCAACGAGGCCTCTAGGACGTGAATCTGCATCAAAAACAGTTCGAGACTCAGAGCCAGGTCCTACAGGAAACAAACATGAATTACAAAGAAGTAAACAATAAAACATAGACCGGAACAGATCCGTGACAGATTTATGAAAGCGTATATAACGTTATGTAACTCCCTAGACTGGAAGAGCCGATGACGCTTACTACAGCGCTAAGACATCTAGTAAGGTATAAGCATCCAGAAGGGGAGTATATTACTTCACCTGTACGATATTTTGTAGATAGAATCCATCTCAGAGTGAACAGTCTGCCAACAGAAGTGGAAAAACTGGAGAAGTTACTGAAGCAGGTTTCTGCCAGAAGAAATGAATCATTCTCCTTAGATACGTTGTACAAGCACTTTGTGATGGAGCATGGTCGCATATCATTCGATTACAGGCGAGTAGGCAAGACTGTCGGATATAGACCCGTGACACCCAATGGAGATAAAGACAGGACAGTTTAATGCCATGAGAAGTGTCGGCTTATTGCATGAGGCTAGAGGAGTAGCAGAAGAGTTGCAGTTACATGTACTGTGCCTGCAAGAACCGTATACGAAAGCAGGAAAGATCCCCAGTATGCCAATAACTGCCCAGGTAGGCACACAAGAGCAACGTCTTACGGCAGCAATAACAGTACTTAACAAGACAATCACAGTGACAAAAATATCACAATACTGTTCAGAACACATTATCTGTGTGGAAATGTTAACCAGAAGGGAGAGGTGCATCCTTGTGTCCATGTATTTTTAATTTAGTGATGAGACCGACGAGTATCTGCTAAGACTACACGTTATTAGTCACTTAGGACGAACTAAGCCTCTTGTGTACTCCACTGATGCAAATACAAAGTCAGTATTGTGGCATAGCCACCTGACTGATGACTGTGGAAGACAACTGGAAGAAACCATCATGCAACTCAATCTACAGGCATTGAATGCACCTTACAATCCGCCTACCTACGAAGGGAGGATCGGAGCAACGTCGAATTTTGCTGTCACCTTAGCAAAATCGGTAGCTGTGCGCCATGTGAAAGGCTGGAAAGTTGCGAGTGGAATGACGTCGAGTGACCACAATATCGTACACTACACCATCACTCGAAGTGAAATCCAAGATGCCACAGAATACGTGCGCATAAGGCCGAAATGCAAGATCAAGGACACTAGCTGCGAAGAACTAAGAAGAGTGTTTCAGTGTTCAGGAAGTCCACCGCTCGGTGATAATGTGGATGTTGAAGCACAAGAACTGACAGTGTTTGTACATGGAGCAATTGAGGCATCGATACCTGTCAACAGATGTCACTCTAAAGGAGTACCTTGCATCTGGACCGAGGTGTTGCAGAAACAAAAATGAGATACATGAAAAGCCAGGAAGGTATACCAGAGCAGCATGATCAAAGAAGAAAGAGTCCGAAGGTTGCATAGGTACAGGTATGTTAAACAACATTTTAAAGCCGGCCGCGGTGGTCTCGCGGTTCTAGGCGCGCAGTCCGGAACCGTGCGGCTGCTACGGTCGCAGGTTCGAATCCTGCCTCGGGCATGGATGTGTGTGATGTCCTTAGGTTAGTTAGGTTTAAGTAGTTCTAAGTTCTAGGGGACTGATGACCACAGCAGTTGAGTCCCATAGTGCTCAGAGCCATTTGAACCATTTTTTTTTTGAACATTTTAAGGAAGAGTTGTGGGAAACAAAAATGGAACGATGGAAGCAATTCGTGGAGGCTAACTTAGAAACCGATCCTGGAGTGTCCCATATAAAATAGTTTGCGAGAAAATACGATCACTAACAGTATTATCCACACTCAAAAGGAATCATAGGACAGTAACAGAAAGTTGGAAACAGTCAGCTGCCCTGCTAATGGAAACACTACTTCCTGACGATGGAGAAGAAAGCGAGATGGATGATCAGCTTAGGTTACGGGAAATGTTATGGAAAGAATACAGAAACTATAAACCTGTGTGTGTACCCCTTCGCACAAGAAGAAATTAGGCAAAGAATTTTAAGACTGAAAAAGACCGGATGGGACCCCTGCCGAAGTAATACAAGCCTTAAGTGACCAATCAGATAGTTACTTGTGCGATCTGTACGATGATGTCTCTTGCAAGGCATGGGTCTTGCACCTTGGAAGAACGCTGAGTGGTAATAATTAGTAAAGGGCAAGATAAAGCTCCAATGATGCCCAAATCCCACAGACCAATTTGTCTTTTGAGCGTTCTCCGCAAGATGTTTGAAAAACTATTTGGGCTCAGAGATTGCAACTAGTAAAGCCAGGTTCAACAGTGAGAAGAGCTCAACGAGGAGTGCTACTAAGATTAAAGAGCTCCTACTTCTTTTCCCCAAATGATGCTTTGTTAGTAATTCTAGGAATATCCTCCACTGGACTTGGAAATTAAGAAAATGGGAGCCTTATACTGATTAAAGAAAAGCAGTGAAATGGAAGTACGAAGCGTGCTTGGAACTGAGGCCAATTCGAAAGAGGCTATAAAAGATCACATATTACAGCTGTGGTAAAATGAATGGGACACTTCAGGCACAGGCAGGAGAACATACGAATTTTTCCCTGACAACAGCGAGAGATTGAAAATGATATTTCTTAAATCATCGAGTGGACTGATACATTGCCTGACTGGGCACGTCCTTATGCCACGTAGCGATACAAAATCAAAAGACAGATATGATAGCTGCGCCTGCGGCAGTGTGAGCACATCTGAGCACACATTGTGGGACTGCACGCTCAATGAAAATGCAGTGGGTAATGGACGTCAGGTATTAAGGATATTGCATCCCAAAGCAACACTAAGGGACGAGTCGATCTGGCGCATCTTGGATGATACTGCAGCCTCAGTATCCAGGAAGACAAAGGAAGACTTCATGAGGCATTCAGCCATAAGTCATCATGCTGATATCCAGGATAGGCAACACACTCTGCAGGTGGACAGAAAATAGCTGAGGTCGGCGACCATAGAATGAAATACTGTCCCAAGACTCTACATTGCGTTGGTGCAAGGGGTCATGGAAGTGTGGTCTTTAAGAAGTAACGGTTCAAAATGGTTCAAATGGCTCTGAGCACTATGCGACTTAACTTCTGAGGTCATCAGTCGCCTAGAACTTAGAATTAATTAAACCTAACTAACCTAAGGACATCACACACATCCATGCCCGAGGTAGGATTCGAACCTGCGACCGTAGCGGCCGGAAGTAACGGTCATGGGTGGAATTAGTTGCTATAGTGCAAATCCTGCTGATGTGCTGCCCGACGCTCAAGCAACACAGCAGGCTATGGCTGTTGACTGGGGTAGTACGAGCGCGGATCCAGTAGCTAAAACAAACACTTACTAGTTAAATACACCAAAATAAATGAACAAACAAACAACAAATTCTGTAGTGTTTGTGGTAGGTTAGTACCTGGTTAATTCACTAAAGGTTCTAATGTAGTTTTGTAGCAGTAGAAGTAATTGTAGCTTTTTAAAAATTAAGAACAGAAATAAATAATTAATACATTATTTATTACTATACAAGGAAAAGTGATTTGTATGGCATACTTTAGATTTTCAAATAATATGTTGTAATTATGAAGAATAAATAAATAAATAATGTATGGCCGCAAACAGGCTGAATGACTCTTGCAATTAAAACAACTGTCAATTATTAATGACATTGATGTAATTAATAACTTTATATTCTTTTTGTTGAAGCACAGTATATGTGTTAGGCTAAAAGCCATGTAGACTGTCTTAATGATCAGTGACATTTTCTTTCCTTTGTCGTTCCGTAATTGAAACACTCACAAAAAGTAAGAGTGTTACTGACTGCAAGTATTTTGATTTCTTGTTGGGAGTACAAACGCTGAGCCTCATTAGTGTTTCCATGTTTCTACGTTTTTGTCCAAAGTAGCGGAGTCGAGATTCCGGTGCTCACCCTGGTACCCCCCACCCCCTGTGTAGTCGACGCTACGTGGAGGGGGCCACGCAGTTGGCTCTGTTCACATTACGTACAGGCCGGCAGAGGAAACTCACCTTCGTTTGAACGGCCGCCGCCTATAAACCGCCGATTACTGACTGCGTCCGGCGCAGCTGGCGCTCGAATCGTCCGTTTCCTGCCCCCTGCCGTGATGCAAGAAACGACGACTTCCGGTCGTTCCGCCTGCCGCTATGCAGAAAAACGACGCTCGATGAGCCCACCCAGCATCCTCAACCAGCTGTTAAGTCCACCTGTGTGTGTGTGTGTGTGTACGTTGCTAAAAGTTTTGCTTGGCAAAGCAAAGCGACAAATCGTATCTGTTCGTGGGTGTTTTGTTTTACTAAAATGGCCTCCAGTTGGTATGAGTTGTATTTTTTGATGTTTTTCAACTGCAATTACCACATACTATGCCTGTTCTTCATAACTTATACAAAAAAAACCTTTATGTCTATAATATTTGCTAACCGATATTCTTGAATTCTTATTTGTATGGACCATGTTGATGGCATGTTGTTTACTCTCGATATTTAAACAGTTTTGATTTTTGCCTCTATGCCTACAGATGTGGCAGTACAACTTATTGATTAGAAGTAAGAAAATAAGTGGTAAATATTCTTGTGCTTTTTTTCAATTGACGGAACCAGAGTAAAAGAGTTTGATTATCACGTGAGTAATGACATTTTCTTGTTTCTTTATAAATATTGAGTAGCAGTAATATTCCTTTGCATGGGCTGATCAATGTCTGAATACAGAATACAGCTGAAGTATTACAATTTTTAATTTTATGAAAGTATAATATTATATAGTCATACAAGGAAATTTCAGTAACTTGATGATTTGATAAAGATACTGTTCATTTTGTGCAGCCTTTACTCGTAACTTTTGTAGATTACGGTACATGAAAATACCTTACCAGTAGCACGATTAATATGTGCTGTATGCTGTAGACATTTAAACGGACTGCATTCGGTATCTTTTGTCTGGTACCATTTTCATGGACGTCTATACAAAAGTATCTCAGTATTTTTATTGCTGTTTAATCCAGCTGTGTGACGAATTTAATTTCCATGTATGTTCATTGCGTGCTTATCACATATACTGCACAGACTAACTTATGTAAGACCAAATACCCCTTTTACTTCATGAACCGTCCCAGACATCAAAACGAGGCTTTCGGCAAATGATAGTACGCTAAGGCGCATGTACTTTGGTATGTGATAAGGAGTCTTGACTCTTATATCGATCGAGATATTGAAGCAAGAGTGATTTTTAATGAAATGATATACTTTCTTAACGGCATCCGAAAGTGCTTGAAAATACGAGTACTGTGATATAACACTTGTTAATGTTGAGGATCCAACTCTTAGCAAAAGAGTCGAGAAATATTCTAAAATTGAAAGGCAAGTGAGTCTGAATAGGCTATTGCGCTGTAAACACGCCCATGCCAGGATACGTCGCTCTATCGAACCTCTCGACTGTTTACTTGTCAGCAGTGAAGAACTAGCAGGAACTGTGTCGTCTGTTGTCAGGTCATTTCTGCTTGAACATTTCTTGCATATAGACGTGTATATCACTAAGGAGAAGTTAGACATGCTACTTCTATACGGGGAATGACGGCACGAGACGTATTTCCAAGGGACGTGGGATAAGCCAGAGGAGAGTCATTCGTATCTTCCATTGACATAAATTTCACTCTTATGATCTGTCAGTACATCAGTCACGCGGAGGGCGTGATTTCGAAAATCCCATAGGACTTTGTTGGTTTGCTGTGCATGACTTCGGAGACGACACTTTGTTTTTCCAATATGCGCTCGTTACCGACGAATAACGTTTACGTAGCACGGTAGTGTCAATTTACGTAACGTGCACTACCGAGCAGCGAAAATCCACTCTGGCTTCGTCAGGTACAACGAATATTACTGTGAAGCGTAAACCCATTGTGCACCATCATAGGAAATTCCATTGTGGGACCTTACTTCATTCCAGGGATGTTAAATGGAAATACGCATCCACATGTTGTAAAGAATATTTTATCTGTTCTTCGAGAAGAGGTATCACCGGGTAAGCGACAGTAAATGTGGTTCCAACACGACAGCTGCCCAGCTCACTCTTCCCTGTCGCAATCAATAATGAAGATGCAGCTGGATGGGGCTAAGTTATGCTTCGCAACTCATACTGACAAATGCATGTGCTGTAAGGCTAGATCATTTGATAAAAGTACAGTATACAGCCTTCCAAAGCACAAGAGGCAAGATGTGCACCCACTCCAGAGCAAGTATCCATGTATACAATTGAGGAAATGCTGGTGATGAGCAGGGATGAATTTAATATGTGTATTACAAGCAAGCACACAGCTGAGGACTGTATCCATGCCCTCCTGCACAACGAGTGGAAATAAAAGATAATGGATGAGCATGTGGTGAATACGTTTCAACGAATAATGGCAATGCAGTGGGATAGGGTGAACACGCATTTCACTACTCACACAGATAGAAGTTTGTGCTGGAACTGTCTACCTTTTTCTAGCTGCTGAACACCCCACATCAACTTCATTCACCCTATTCCACAATGAACCACAGGTGTTCACCTTGAGGTTTGCAGACCAACTGACCTAGTTCATAACACTGACACCACTCCCCTCCTGTGACGTAATCCAAGATGGCAGTCCATAAAAAAAGGGTGGGAACCAATATCCTGAATCTGGTCACAATAGGTTGGCAGTATCTTGATGACATCATTGGGATGGGGATATAGAGCAGGTTCAGCAGCTCTGCAGCCTCACTCTGTCAGCCAGCAGCAGAAGAAGGAGAAGAAGAAGAAGAATGAAGCATCAACAGCAGTCACGATCCAGCAGAGCTCCACACAACAGGAAGAAATGAAAAATAAGTTCCCATATCACACCTTTGTCTGTAGTCAGCATTATTATTATTATTATTGTTGTTGTTGTTTTCATGTCTTGTTTCATATGGAATTCTTCCTCCTCTTTGTTTAGCAGGAGCCTTTGACATGCCCAAGCCTGCAGAGGCGAGTGGCAATATGCCGAGCTTTGCCACGTACAGACCTGCAGCAACCTCAGGGAGGACATAGAAGCAATTCAGAGGCGGGCTGCTAGATTTGTTACTGGTAGGTTTGATCATCACGCGAGTGTTACGGAAATGCTTCAGGAACTCGGGTGGGAGTCTCTAGAGGAAAGGAGGCGTTCTTTTCGTGAATCACTACTGAGGAAATTTAGAGAACCAGCATTTGAGGCTGACTGCAGTACAATTTTACTGCCGCCAACTTACATTTCGCGGAAAGACCACAAAGATAAGATAAGAGAGATTAGGGCTCGTACCGAGGCATATAGGCAGCCATTTTTCCCTCGTTCTGTTTGGGAGTGGAACAGGGAGAGATGATGCTAGTTGTGGTACGAGGTACACTCCGCCACGCACCGTATGGTGGATTGCAGAGTATGTATGTAGATGTAGATGTAGACCATCTTGTTGAGACCAGAACTGAAATCTGGACCTGCAACAGAAACAACCTCCAGCATGTCTGAACCTGTAGCGTCCTCGTGGGATCCTGTAGCGCACATAGCCGACTTGCTGGAGCACGACACAGAGCTATTATTGTCTGTCCCACTCATTGATTTGTGTGATGAGGACGCGTGGTCTGCTCTCAACCCATCTAATGCTGCTAGCAGCGCTAAAAAGCAGCAAGATGAAGGACAGTACTGGTCACCAACATATCATCTGTCCCAGCAGAACATCCCCTTGCTACTGCAGGCACAGAGTGCAGATACTGTGGATAAGAAGCTTTTAAGTGTACTCATGCTTTACAGTTCTACATACAATTCAACTCCTATTGGAACAAAACGTATAAATGTGGATATAGAAGCACATCATGACTAGGTCTTGCATGTGAGAATAGAAATTTAAAATGCATTGAAGGGCGTTAAAGTGGTTATTTCTGAGTTCGACTGTGAGTAAATACGTCTTCTAGAGTGCTACATCAACCAGTAGATGACTATAGAGCATTATCCAACATGTACACCCCTCCCCTCCCCCCACCCACACATTCGCCTTACTGGTGTGTGTGTGTGTGAAATCTTACGGGACTTAATTGCTATGTTCATCAGTCCCTAAGCTTACACACGATTTAACCTAAATTATCCTAAGGACAAACACACACACACATCCATGCCCGAGGGAGGACTCGAACCTCCGCCGGGACCAGCCGCACAGTCCATGACTGCAGCGCGTTAGACCGCTCGGCCAATCCCGCGCGGCTTACTGGTGTGACACTATCTACTACAACAGTGTATAATGACTCTGCACTATGTGTAAAATCGGGTGACAAGGATCTTTATTTATGGCACACCTCAGTTATGAACTAATACGAAGTGGATGCTGTGCTACACATTGCACTGAAGAGACTGAGTCGTTGGTTGCCAACCATAGACTCCCCATACAATGACGTTGTAAACTTTCTATCTGCGCATACTGCACATGATGATTTGGAGCAGTATCTTTGTTTGTACATGAATGCAGAATCAAAAGATAAACAAATGTGCATGTCAAAAACATGAGTTTTGTGACGCAACCATCAGTTTGAAGGAAATATGCATGGAATTTATTACATACCAAAGAGTTTTGTTTGGGAAATACTGTTCAGGTGCGAATAAGAAGATAAAGAAAGAGTCTCGTGATTTTTTCTTAAATACTGCATCCCATGTATGATATTTAAAACATTAAGGTGTGTATATGTAATCTCAAACTGTGTGTGTGTTTTATGTCATACCTCTCTCGTTATAGCCCAAGTACTACACTTATTAATATCGTTATTTTCAGTGCTGGACCTATGATCATGAAGCAGCAGGTAATTGCCCCAAACACCTCCTCAATAGTCACTGACAAAATCAATGATAAAGTTACTCTTCATGGGTAAAATATATGGCTGAATTCTCTCTCTAACCAATATAGCTCGGTTGGTAAAGTGATGGAACTACAGTGGTAACACATACTCTCACCACCCTTACAAGTGTATGTTTCTATATATGCCAACTATTTGTCTGTACCTGACGTAGTACGTATCATGGCGGGGCAGGTGAAACATCATTATCACAAGGACGTAGTTGTCGGTGACTGGTCCTGTACAGATGCATAAGGAGACCTGAAGAAGAAGAAGAATGGAATATTCCTTCCTGATAATATACAAGCAATTATTGTAGGTCCATCCAATTGTGGAAAGACTAACGTCGTCATTACACTGCTAACACTCATAGATGGAGATCGATTTGAACACTTTTGTGTATTCTCAAAAACACTGTTTCAGCCCAAGTATCAGCTATTACAGGAGATATTGTGTGGTGCAAAAGACGTTACATACGCGACATTCAGTGAAAACTGTGATATCCTCCAATTTGAAGAAGGCAAAGCCAAACACTGTCTTCATATTTGACGATGTTTCTGTGCAAAACTAAGACCAAATCCAAAAATATTTCTGTTTCTGTAGTAATATTGGTGCTGATGTATTTTATTTAAGCCAAACATATTTCAGAATCCCGAAACAGTTGGTTAGGGATAATGCAAACCTCATTATATCATGTAGGAACTGAGATGCCGTTCAATGATTTTGTAAAGAAATGTTACGATTGCTGGAATCATTCGCAGTATGGGTTTCTCGTTATTGATAAAACAAGAAAACTGAATGATAATAGGTGCAGGTGAAACTTCCAATAGCTTCTGTATATATAGCCTGGTAAAAGATGTGAGTACATTACTATGCGCTGCATCATAAACAAATTCGTGCACATGTCTAGCTGTTCACCCGAGAGAATGGGTGTACACAGACAGAACATTCGCTTGTACATGGATGCGAAAATTCAGGCTATCGTGCATAAAACTGGACGTATGCGCAGGGAGGTAGAGACGTATTACCAGACACTTCTGAGAACGATCAACGCATTAAATGAGTTAGTTAATGAAATCGGTAAGAAACTAACCGACTTAACTGAAAATGCACTGGCTATTGAAGGGAAAAGATATGTAGAGGCCCTTCTTGTCCAGAAGGCTTGGTAGGCACATAATAAGAGGAAGAAGAGCGGACATATAAAGCCTCACGTTGCAGAGACATCTGATTAGTATACACTGAAATGTGAACGATGCAGAAAGTCATGCAAACGCGGAAAGCAGTTAAAGAGAAATTACGGTTGCTAAGGTTAAGACATATGGATCGACAGCAAACTCTAAGAGAGATCTTTAAGCCGGTTACTGAATCTTTCAGGCAGCTCTCAGAAAAAACAAAACTTCACGATAATGATGGTGTTGCCATTGGCGAATTCATTATCCGTCACGTCCCTGGCCAGATAGATAGGACATTAGGCATTATCAGGGGAAGACCGTACTTTTTGGGCACGCAGCCTGTAAGTGTAAGTGATGAAACAATACAGATTGGTGATAGGTGTTTTGACAGAACAGCTGGCTTAATGAAACCTATTTTCCTAAGACCCGCAAGAAAACACATAAATTATTCAGTTAATGATAGGGAAGTGTACTGTGAAATACTGCATTTGATTGATGTACATAAGATCGCAAAACGCCTGAGCAACAAGATATATAAAACCATTATAAAAGCAATACTTGATGGTGAAAATAACAACAGCGGCAGCGGCGATTGGTATTGACATTGAGCACAATGCAGTGAACAATCGAATCCCGCAGTAGCTCATTCGAATGACGCTGTTTCAATAATCTCTGAGCTTCGAGAGAGAGGTATCATCGAATAAGGATGGAGACAGTAGTTCGAGATCTGCACAAACCAACACGCGAAACATACCCTAGTAGGCATGTTATGATTAAAGGTTTGGATGACTTACGGCAGGCTGATATTTTAGATACCAGCGTTTGCTACAGTCAGGGACCGAATAGATGCCCAGACAACCTCCAAACCGATCATGGTGGAGTGTTTTACAATAGGTATTTCAAGATCATGGTGCAGCGCTATGGAAATAACTACTCAACATTTACCCACTTGAAGGCAAGAATCATGTAGCATCAGAAAAGAATAATAAAAGGTCAAATGTGGAATGCATTTTAATCTTCGTAGCTCATACTAATGGAAAGAAATCCTCCCAAAACTAATTGCTCAGCATAATCGAACCAAACATATCACAATAAAAATGAGATTCAAATGGCTCTGAGCACAATGGGACTTAACATCTGAGGTCATCAGTCCCCTATAACTTAGAACTACTTAAGCCTAACTAACCTAAGGACATCACACACATCCATGCCGAGGCAGGATTCGAACCTGCGACCGTAGCCATCGCGCCGTTCCAGACTGACGCGCCTAGAACCGCTCGGCCACTCTGGCCGGCAATAAAAATGAAACCAATCGATATTCATGATAATGCAGTTATGGATATGGTGTACTATCGCATTAAAATATTTGATCCACGCAAACAGATATTTAATGTAGGTGATTTTGTACATATCTCGAAACACGAAGCAACGTTTGAGAAATAATATCTAACGAACTGGTCAACAGAGATATTTACAGTTTCAAAAGTGCAAAGAACGGATCCTAGAACTTATATCTTGAAGGATAATATAGATGAAGAAACTGCAGGTTGCATCTGCACCGAGGAGTTTCAGAAAAGCTCAAAACAGGACGTGTTTTTCGAGGAGAGAGTCATAAAACGTAGGGGAAATAGAGCGCGACTCAAACGGCTTGGTTTTCCTGCAGCACAAAACAGCTAATTTGCTATATATTGCGGTGCACAGCGCATAACCACCACAGTAGCATAACATCTGTGCTAGGAGATGCATTAGGGGAGGTCGTGGTATTCTAGACAGACCACCAGTGGAAATGCACATTCCGGGGTATAACTACTCTGCACTTGAAACAAAGATTCAAAAACGCTTGGCACGAGGTGGTAAGAGGGTTAAACCACTCGACGAAACGTGTATGGAACACGACATTGCATACGCTGCAAATAAAGATCTCCCAAGCTGTCACATTGCATATACGATTTTAGCTGATAAGGCTAAGGCGATACGCAGGAGAAAGGATATTGGTATAGGTCAAAGCATTGCAGCATTTGCAGTTCATAAAACCATGCGTGGAAAAATTAAGTTGGCTTTAGGAGTGATTAATTTCAAGCTAGTTATGAATGCTACACGTTGTGCACTAAAAAAGAAGGACAAGGCTGGGAAGCAGAGCTTTTTGAATAACTGTACCCTGACAGCGCGGTATGCATCTAAATACGCTCTGAAGCAGAAGGGTGCGGTATGAAGAAAAAGAGGAGGATCTGTTAAAGCACTTAGAGTTCCACGAATACCAAAGACGTCTGGTGGTTTTCTTCCATTCCTCATCCCAGCCCTCTCCGCTCTGTCAGTGCTAGGGTCCGGCGTTGGTGGTGCTGTAGCTACTTCTCGAACAGTCAAGAACGCGCAAAACTCCCAAGCACGCTTAGAAGAAGCAAGAAGACATAACCACACGAAGGGAGCCGCAGTCATCGGAAAAGGACTATACTTGAAACCGTACAGGAAAGGACTTGGTCTATCCATAAATTAAAAAACGCCCATTTGCAGTCCTACCAGGTCGGCCATTCATAAATACTGATCTTCCTAGGTATATTAGAAAAAAATGCAACATTCCAAGATTCTGCTGTGTGTTTGAGAGATACGTTACCGAAGACTATGTGGAAAACTGGTGAATGTGGTATTGTAAATTTAGATGTTGCTGGAGGTACTGGCACCCACTGGATGCCATATGTTATGAAAACTGCAGATATCGTCTACTATTTTCACTGATTTGGTGACCTGCAACCGCCAGAGGAATTACGATACTTCACTTGCAGAAGACGTGTGTTCTACGATTTTCGGTGCTTTCAGAACATTATTACTCATCTTGCGCACATCTATGCATGATGTTTCTCTTGATGTTTACAAAGTAGAAGAAGCAGAATATATTTGGAGGAGCTTTAAACATTCCTTCATCAGTTGAGATTCAGATGCAGTGTCATACACTTTGACTTTAAAAGAACGATCATCTGCATTATGTGCAAATTGCTTGCCGCCAACTGATTTGAGCGTTGGTGAGTGGAGTATTGCCTTTATTGAACTGGAGACGTTAAACAGCATCCCAAATACAAAATCTCCGAGACTAACAACAAACTGCATCTGGACATCAATAGTGAGAAAGACAATGTGGAAATAGAACCTTGTGCGTACGATATTGACGATTTAAACGAAGTCTTAAAACAGTCTGGAAAAGGCATTGAGCTATGCGCAAACAACAATACACTTGAATCTGAAGTATAGACTGTGAATGCAAAGATTCATTTTAACCAGAAAGGTTCAACAGAGCACCTGCCTGGTTCCAGAACAGGACAGGTTTTGAAGAAGGATTTTTACAAGTAAGATCAGACTGTGGACATACTGCCCGTCAGCACAATCCGAGTCGAGTGTAACATTGCAATGAACTCCTATCTCAACAACAGCCTGATTCGTACTACTTACGGATTTTTCCCCTCAGTTGCAACTGGATATGAGATTTTTGAGACTCCGACCACATCCAGTGACAGTTAAAACACTGGAGTATTTGGAGTTGCGTATTGTGGACCCAAATAATCTTGTTGAGTTTCGCGGCGAGGAAATCATTTTACGATTAAATCTAAGGCAGGATGGGTGTACGGTATAAAATCAGTGCAGGCAATCCACAGAACGTTACTTTGCAGCCGAACCGCAAAGTGAACTACGTGTGAACTACGAGTTTCTTAAAACAGGTGGCTTGAAAAATCGCAATGATGTCCTCACTCAATATAACCGGGATGGTTCATAGACGATCCGGAAGGTAGAGCAGTTACAGAGTACAGGCGATTTACTGTATGCATACCGCTAAAAAAAGATTGCGGGCTACTTTGAGGACATGAGGCAGATTATTATGAATGCTAAACAGGAACTCATTCTGGTACGAAGTACAACGGATAATAACTCATACATTCAAGGATCTCAAGACGAGAATACGATCAGAATCAGCAAGATGATATGGAAGATGCCTCACATCAGTGTACCAGACGAGGAGCTTTTGAAACTTTTAAATGTCCTGAATTTCGGTACGTTTCCATCACTAACATTACGCTCTTGCGAGATTTTCGATGTACCCAGTGCTACCGACTGCAGACAAACATCCACTATTAAAACCTCTTCGCAGCTAGAAACACCTGGATTCATCATACTTGCGTTTCAGACTGATGTAAGAGGAAATATAGCAAATGATTCCAATGTATTCGACAACTGCAAGTTAACTGATGCCAGAGTCTACCCGAATTCAGCATTCTACCCATAAGACAATTTACACCTGCAGTGAGATGAACATGTATACAGTCTTGCATATTACATGGTTCAAATGGCTCTGAGCACTATGGGACTTAACTACTGAGGTCATCAGTCCCCTAGAACTTAGAACTACTTAAACCTAACTAACCTAAGGACATCACACACATCCATGCCCGAGGCAGGATTAAACCTGCGACCGTAGCGGTCCCGCGGTTCCAGACTGACGCGCCTAGAACCGCTCGGCCACAACGGCCGGCCAAAACAGAACAAGATAATTAAGTCTGGACGCATAGATGTACGAATTGAATGTTCAGCAAATTTCCAGGAATGCACAGCCGCGTATGCTCTAGTTCTACATGACCATGTGATCAACTACTGCCCACTCACCGGTGTTGTGCAACGAGCTGTATGAATGAACAGTAGTGGCGCCATGTCTAGAGCATTCCACAATGGTATCTCAAGGTGTGAACATCATTGCAGACGCTCAGGTTTTCTTTGATGGTGAGCACAGACAGTTCATATTTAAAGATGTTGCATTTGTAGCATACACAGAATATGCAGGAATAATAGAAACATTCTCATAAAACATAGCATCACTGCGGCCTTTCAAGCATATGAAGTGTGCTAAGGCACAAAAGAGTGCAAAGTGGTTAACACATTTCTACCACAGAATTCACTGGGATGATCCTGGCATACCCTATAAAGATATGATGATGTTGCTTCGATCATTCGACCGCACGGATGCCATCAGCTACGTGAAGGGAAAGGAGAAGATCTCATGGATGCATCGAATCTTGTAATTTCCTGTTATTCAATACCTGGAATTCTACAGGCATCCTGCTCTCCATCGACTCAAGAACAAGATGTGTGAAAATAGCGTTGTTGTGTCAGCTCATGAAAATGTAAAATTACTTTTAAGTTGGATGAAAAACAAATGAACTTTTACTTCGTGATATGTGTATGATTTCTCTTCACCCTGATCCCGTTTTGACAGTGTACAGCTTTAACCAGATAACTGTGTCTGTGGTTTTCTTCAAGCACAGGAGATATAATTTTACACACATTTGCTATATGTCTTCGGAAGCAGACATGGTCAAGTGTCTCCTACTCCCATAACCCATTTCGTGCTGAAAAATAAGCGTAATTCCATACAAACATTCTACATATTTTGTTATTCTGTCTTAAAATTCAGCTCCTTAATAGCACTCATCTTCAGAGAAACTAACATCATTTCTGAACTGCACAGTCTACAGGCATGCAAATTCAAATACAGAGATACGTAAACAGGCAGAATGTGGCGCTGCACTCGGCAACGCCTATATAAGGCAAGTGTCTGACCCAGTCGTTATATCAGTTACAGCTGCCGCAATGGAAGATTATAAAGATTTAAGTACGTTTCAATGTGGTGTTATAGTCAGCGCACGAGCAATGGGACACAGCATCTCCGAGGTAGCGATGAAGTGGGGATTTTCCCATACGACCCTTTCACGAGTGTACCGTAAATATCAGGAATCTGGTAAAACATCAAATCTCTGACGTCACTGCAGCTGGAAAAGATCCTGGAAGAACGGGACGAACGACGACTGAAGAGAATCATTCAACGTGACGCAAGTGCAACCCTTTCGCAAACTGCTGCAGATTTCAATACTGGGTCATCAACAAGTGTTCGCATGCGAACCATTCAACGAAACATCACAAATTTGGGTTTTTGGAGCCGAAGGCCCATTCCTGTACCCTTGATGACTGCACGACACAAAGCTTTACGCCTCGTCTGGGCCCATCAACACCGACATTGGACTGTTAATGACTGGAAACATGTTGCCTGGTCGGATGAGTCTCGTTTCAAATTGTATCGAGCGGATGGACATGTACGGGTATGGAGACAACCTCATGAATCCATGGACCCTGCATATCAACAGGGGACTGTTGAAGCTGGTGGAGGCTCTGTAATGGTGTGGGCATATGCGGTTGGAGTGATACGGGACTCCTGATACGTCTAGATACGACTCTGGCAGGTGACACGTACGTAAGCATTCTGTCTAATGACCTGCACCCGTTCATGTCCATTGGGTATTTTGACGGACTTGGGCAATTCCTACAGGTTTTAAAGTTTAGTGATGTGTCTGTACTCTGTCCTAAACGTTTAGAGTTGTTTTAGCTCCTTATATCACTTTCTTTCTGTGTCGTTAATATTTTACTACTGACCCAATACTTCTTTCCATGTTTCTGTGCGGATATGCACATAGTTTTCAACTTTTGTTCCCTGTGTTTTACGTGTTGTTTTATGTTCCTGTTTTTGGTATTTTACTGACTCTCGTCTCAAGCTGTTTTCACGCAGGCACTAAAGACCTAGGTGTCGGGCGCCCATACAAGCATCTCCACACATCCATCATCCCGAATTGCTACAGAGTGGCTCCAGGAACAATCTTCTGAGTTAAAACACTTCTGCTAGTCACCAAAATCCCCAGACAAGAACATATCTGGGATACCTCGCAAAACGCTGCGCAAAGGAGATCTCCACCGCCTCGTACTCTTAGGATTTATGGACAGCCCAGCAAGATTCATGGTGTCAATTCCCTCCAGCAATGCTGCAGACATTAGTCGAGGCCATGCCATGTCGTATTGTGCCACTTCTGTATGCTCGTGGGGACCCTCTATGATATTAGGCAGGTGTACCATTTTCTTTGGCTCTTCAGCGTGTACACACTTAAAAACTAAGCAAATTTGGATGGCTAGCGGCAGGTGAAGAACTTAAAAACTCTTCTATTTACAAGACGCACGTGGTGCATAGATATAAATTTACAGGCTGCCCATACGTTACGTATGAATAAATAAATATACAAATAATTTTTTTCTGTTAATGCTTTTCTAATATATTTTTGTTTGTACTTTTTAACTTTTTTTCACGCAGATGGTGTGTGAATATATACATTCTTTTTTACTTCTTTTTTTGCACATGGTCTCTGTATGTGTGTATACACATGTACATAATACACATAAATATTTACACCACACGCACACACACACACACACACACACACACACACACGCAGACACACACACACACACACACACACACACACACACACACACACACACACACACACACAAAAGTACTCACTGCAAGTGAGTACTGTGAGTACGAGAGAGTTTCAATTCATCATCAAAAATAATCCTTTTATTGTTTTATCGTCACGAGGCTACAGGCCGATTTTAGAGTGCAGCATAATGTACACCTCATGTCCTCTTGGTCGAATACTAGTCTGCCGTACCATATGCGGCGGCTGCTGTGCAGCACCATGAACACTCCTGTACAGGCACCGCAAATAGTCTTCAAAGGAGAGGGCTCTCGATGCCGTACGATGCACGCCTTTAACCCACCTCTGGGTGGCACCTTCCAATGTGCGATATGCATATAATATTGATCGCAGATCTACAAACTCCACAATCGGCAATCCATTCACCTCGTCCTTCATAGGGCCAGTGATCTTCTTGTTTTGTGGAACAATAGCGTAAGGATTATCTGTCTGTAAACTCTACTGCAGTCTTCGCTATCTACACAGCAACAAAGATATTATTTAATATGGTGATCCACTTAAAATTTGGTCTGGCAATGCATTTTCATACGCCAAAACGCCTATCTCATTTGATTCTAATCAAAATTTCACGTCGTTCCCTCAGATTCTCCTTTGTTTTACCGAAAATTGAATTTTTCATTAATTTGTAAAAATATTTCTCAACGTCACACATCGTGAAAGCTCTCTATCTCGTATTCAAATCAATATACTCCTTTAACCGGGAAGACAACTTGAAGGAGAGGGCCTCAGTGATCCTAACCAGCTCCTTCCCCAAGCTGAGACTCTTCTGAAGATTATGATGATGAATAACGTATCTCTGATTATTCCCCAGCATTGTCATCGGTTTTGGGGTGGAGCCTCCTCGCGGAACTAATTGCTCTGGAAACAGCGGCAAATCAGCGTGTGTATCATGCAAAACAATACCGTATGTGACTTGTACATCCACCACATACCCTACATCAGAATCAACCGCCATACCCTCCATGATTTTTCCACCTGATCCCTTGCATTAGTCTTCGGGCACCCACCGAAACGCACCAGTCGGCAGTGATTGCTGCATGATGTGCCCGTATAAGTTATTTACATCCAGGTACATTATGTAACTGTAATCAAGTCATGTATTGAACCTGTCACCCATTCGTGACATGCCTATTGACATATTGGCGAAGTCCCCCACGGATCCCTCGCTGAAAGAAAAGAAGCATCTCCGCATCGATCAACAATTCGATACTGCACTTCGTGTTCTTGAGCATTGCATCCCAGGACAACCCAGGTGCCGAGTAATAAGAGGCAGGATCCAGAGAATATGTATGTGGCCATGCATAGACTGCAGAATTTCTCGAAAACTTACTCAAGCAATCGCACGCTTATATACTGCACCTGTTCTGGCATCGCCTGTAAGGTTGCTGCAGAATGCAGTTATGTCAGGTAGCCTAGTTTCATTGAGTTTCACCATACTATCCACATACCCCCTTCCTAGCCACAAGTTGAAACTCTTCCTCCTCAGGAACTGCAGCTCGAGTGATACGCATATCCCCCCAAGGTAGAGTTTCAACGAGTTTCTGGAGTGGTTCCTGCATAAAATGTTGCGTATCAAGGAAGCGGAGCGTAATTGTTGGAGTCATTCGCTTGGAGAATGAACGCTCGATGCTCTCAGATAAGACCCAGACCTGATTTTTCACCCAGCCGAAATCAGCCAAGTTCTCAACTAGAAAGTGAGCGTCGTACCCGCTTAAATTGTGGGGGAAAACGGGTATGTGCCTTGGTAGCTGGTACTTCAAATTGCACATATTGTGAGCTGTGCCATGGAACTTCCCCATAAGATGACAGTAGTTCCTACGAGGAGTTTCCGCATTTCTGTCTAATGGCGGCCCACAAATATGACAGTCAACCACGTCGTTATTGTACAAATCTTCATTTTCCTTCAATTCGGTCATGGGAACGTTGTTGCTGTAAAGCTTATCAACCTCCCATGAAAGTTTCTCGAGATCAGTGAGCAGCCAAACCGGAGGATTATCTCCGACATAAGATTTATAGCGGTTAAGGCTGGAATTATAAGACGATACAATTTGGTTGCGTCCTTGGAAGTGCGCTCTACTACATGTGCCGCTAATAACTTGTCTGACGAAAAATAATCCGGGCACCTTAAGCAAATATGCTGTTTACCATCATGCTTACTCAGTTGGGCGCAAAGGAGTTGGAACATGTCTTTGATCCAAACATAGTGATAATTATCACCTTCAGATAAGAGTAGCATGTTTACATGCATCTTATGGTCACCTGCAAATTCTGAGAAATGGAGGGGGCCAACGACAATATACTTGGCTGGCCGAAGTTGCCGTGCGGTTCTAGGCGCTGCAGTATGGAACCGCGAGACCGCTACGGTCGCAGGTTCGAATCCTTCCTCGGACATGGATGTGTGTGATGTCCTTAGGTTAGTTAGGTTTAACTGGTTCTAGGGGACTAATGATCTCAGAAATTGAGTCCCATAGTGCTCAGAGCCATTTTTGACAATATTCTTGTCCTGCTCATCTGACTTGGTTTTCTTCTCCAGGCCATAAACATGAACCAATATTCCGGTATTCTGCGCCTAGAACTTCGGTATGTCCTGCATTTTGGTGGGGAACTTGATAACATCAAAGATATAACACCTACACAAATTATCATCTGCATGGTATGTACGAGGACGCGCAGTATGATTCCTAGATATGTAATTTCTCTCGCAAGCCAGGATTGACCATGCAAAACAAGCCTAATCCTTTCTGTTTTCGACATTAATGCATTTTGCTTATTATCTATATCTTTAGAGAGCTTGATACAGCTAGATCCTCCATTTACCATATCACAGACATGTGTATCGATGTTCAGGTGCAGTATTCAGCTGAGTGCTTTGGCTGACCATCTCACTTCCATCTCGGAAAACCAGGCCAATATACCACTGAAGGTGGATTTAGGAAACCACTCGGCGATTGACGTTGTCAGCGTTATCACGCCATTTACCCCCCCCCCCCCTGACCCCTGAAGATAATGAAGTCTTGTCTCTTCAGTGCCAAAATCAACTTTTCAGGGGTGCGACAGTTCTACGCAGAGCATTGCACTGCATTTAATGCCGGGATATCGCACCACAGATCACTGACTGCCTTGAGGAGCTCCTTTTCCGTGACAGGAAGACACACCCTAAGAAAACCAGCATGGTTGCAGTACCCTCCTACCGGATTCTCGATCCTTATGAACGAGATACACTCCTAAAAAGAGTCTGCAATTATCCAGTATTGTAACTGTAGTATGGTTTCACTGACCTGATGGCCTTCACTAAAAGGACAGGAGAGGGAACTGCCACTAGCCATGGGATCATCCCTATTACTACTACTACTACTACTACAGGGTTATGTACATCCTGACGATGATGGGGTCAGTCAGGTGTTGAGTGGTACCGCCGTGGCAGATATACCTCTCTGGGGCGACGATTCTGATGAGGATGAGAAGGTGGATGAGGTGGCGCTACGGGGTCAGCCCAGTGGGAGGAACCTGGCTGTGGGGATGGGTCCCAATGCTGTTGCTGCTGTTGTTGCTGCAAGCCTGACCCGGTAACCTGAGAGTTGGTAGCTCATTCCTTGGCCCACGGACGCCAGAGCGGGGGTGCTGGGGCAGCGGCGGTGGAGGCGGTGCCAGCTTCCTGCGTGGCGACTAGCAGCTCCCTTATAGGCGATGTATGCCTTACGGACACTGCTTTGGCAAGGAAGAAGGTTTAGCTACCGCTGATATGGGTGCCACACTGTGCTGCGGCTACGAGGGGTATCCCCTGTAGAAGAAATTTAAAAAAAATTAAATACTGTAAGGAAAGGAAGAAAGAATAAAGGCTATCACATGGTTATAAGCAGAGTAATTACCTTTCCTGATATGGGTCCACAGCATGAGCAACTCATCAACATTGTCTGGTATTTCTACCACCTCTTCAGGGAAGTCATCCTCCTCCTCCTCCTCTAAAAGGACCAGGTCGCGCTCTCATTCTATCTCTTCATGTAGGGCCATTTCCCTGACCCAATCAGGTATTTCATTCTCGTCAGAATCGATATGCTGCTGATCCATCTCACCTACAACATAAAGAAAAAGATATGTATACAGATTTATTAGAGAAGAAGAAGAAAAACCTTCTGTACTACAGATACCAAAAAGAAGAAGAAAGTAGAATTCTTTTTACACTTACAGGACTGCTCTGCCGTCTCATTAGGCGCTGGAGACTGCTGCTGCATTTTCCGAATAGCCTCCAGGAGCCTGAGGAGGAGTTCGCTGTGGCTCAGCGTCCACCTCCTCCTCCTCCTCCTCCTCCTCCTCCTCCTCCCATCTACCCTCGCAAACCAGGATAAAATTCTGGAGTTGCACTGTAAAACAAGTAAAAGAAACTGAATTACCGACGAGAACTTTTTAACACACATTTTTTCCCGATTTCAACACCACAACCACATATTAACAGAAACAATTTATTTACTGATTCAGCAGTTCATATTCTTCTTCCACAAAATGGTTCAAATGGCTCTGAGCACTATGGGACTCAACTGCTGAGGTCATTAGTCCCCTAGAACTTAGAACTAGTTAAACCTAACTAACCTAAGGACATCACAAACATCCATGCCCGAGGCAGGATTCGAACCTGCGACCGTAGCGGCCTTGCGGTTCCAGACTGCAGCGCCTTTAACCGCACGGCCACTTCGGCCGGCTCTTCTTCCACAATTCTACTTAGTGCGCCGCTAATATTGATGGTGTTTGATGTCGCCGGACGCTTCATCTTCAACAACAAACGGACGCACACACAACTAAAAGAAAGACCACACTGTCGAACTGACGCTGGCAGAAAGAGACCGGGAGTGGAGGGGGTAGGGTTCATATAGATCCACTGATTTGGTGGGGACCGATCAGGAACGGTGGTTGATGGGAAGTCCTGAACAGTATTTCAGGACCCAATATAAGTGCAGCATTCTGCCCCACCTGCAGATGAATGTTGGTCTGAGCACGCATGACAAGTTGGTGCTGGTCTGGTACGCTACGGTTTTCGTATGCTCGCGTATTCAGCTGGAAAAACCCTGCGTCCGCTCTGGACTTCACTTTGTAGTGAGCTGCAGCCTTTAGACGGATGTGCCGCCACTTTGCGGGTCCCCCAGTTACAGCGGCGACTCGTGTAGCAAACTATTATGGTAGTGTATTTTTTTCGTGACGCAGGATCGTCTTCAGAGTTCCGAAGCAGCGTATTTGCGCTCATTTATTTTAGCGATTTTTTTCGAGTGTATTTTGCCGTAATTTATTTCCATTCTATATGCACCTGGGAAGACAGTGCAGCTTTTTGTGTGCAAGTGTATTTGAAACAAATTGTTTAAAGCAACATTTGCAAATGTATTGAAGAATTAAACACTTTACCCAATTTGTTTATACACATAAATATTCCGGAGCAGTGGAGCAAGACTGAGAGGTTTTACAAGTGTGCCGCGCTCTTTCTTTTGTTTTAGAGTCTGTGTTCAAGCGTGGCGGTATACATCGCAAAATTGAGACAAACTGCTGTGTGGTGATCTTGTTTGAAAGTGTGTTTAGAGACATATTCAGTTGCATTTAGTAACTCCTTAAGCAGCTTGTGTTCAAAGACAAGGGTATTTCCCACAAAATCTCAGGGATGGTTTCACAAGTGTGTGTAGCGCTCTTTTTAAAGTCCGTGTTCAAGTGTGATGGGGGCAGTATTCCTCAGAATAAGGCACTTAATTGTTTAAATACTCTCACTTGATCTGCAAAGTCATCTCTCCCCCCTCTCCATCTCTCTCTCTCTCTCTCTCTTTGTGCAGTGGTACATTTAGTCCCCGTGACATCTTCACATTATGTATGTAACAATATCCCGCAACACCAGATGTAAGAACTCCTGAAGCAGTTTGTGTTCAACAATAATGGGTATCCATATGCTGAGAATGGGAACAAGGAGGTGTAAGATGTCAAGAACTATGCACCTTACATGAAGTCATTAAAGATCACCTAACTCACGTTGAGCGAACAGTAGGGCTGAACAAAAATGACTGACAAGGCACAATGCATCTTTTAGAGGGTATAGTATGGACGTATTGGAATAATTAATGTCAGGTGATGGTTTTAAAGTAATTCACACGACATGAAAACTTTGTGGAAACGCGTCGATTTACTGGAGGCTAGTTTACCCCAGGGAAGTACTCAGAATTGACCGTGGCCGCCGGGGGAGCGGCTAAGGGCAGCGACAATAGTCAGCTTAGGGCGGCTCAAGCTCTGAGAAAGTGGTAACGGTGCGTGGCCTCCAGCCGCCTTAAGATGGGTGACAGTGAGTGGGTGGTTGACCCCGACTCCATGCTGGTGTACCGGGAAACAGACAGAGAACTTATATGCCTGTTGATAAATGTCCGTCGTCCTGTTTTCTGTGAAACATGCGAGAAAGCCGCGCAAAGCTACAGTCGAGCGGTCAACAGAGGTCAAAATATGCGAGTTGGTGACTATAGCAACTTCACGCTGAATTCACTGTCTGCAGAGTCTGAAGCGAATCAGGTGAAGAGCGACAGAATGAAATATGCTGGCCTCCGATGGGAGCATAGGACCTAGGAATTTGAAGTACTCTCCTGGGAGTCAGAATTCCAGAAAACTTGGTGTTTGTGCAGATGCTAACCTTGATGGGTGGCCTGGGAGGAGCAAAATAGAAGTTGAGAGGAAGGGAAATTTTGTGGGAATTTTTTCACTTCCCAGAGCAGGCATTGGTCGGCGCTGGGAAGCGACACATAATTAACGTGACATGGGCTGCAATTGGCGTAAGTGATTTTGCTAGAGGGGAAACCGAGGTGAAGAGCGGACTGTGAGAAGTCTCCGTAGAGGTCTTCCATTCCCAGCTTGCCTAGAGTGCGGACATGGCGTTCTTTACTCAGCTTGCCTGAGAAAGAGTGAGCATCTCTGCAGTTTAGAACTTAGCAAACAGAACGATTGAGCTTGGAGATAGGAAGTTTTGGTTCAGCTATGTACTGAGCAAGATAGCTAAGAGTGAGAAGACGAGCGCAACCTTGCAGCACCACGAGGTCGGCCAAAGTCCGCACAACGACACCACTCCGCCACGCTGTATTCGGTGATATTGCGCCCGCTCTGGCCATTGATTAATTTGCTGGATCACGTCGGCAAAGTTTCCATGAGGGTTTCATGGGCCGTGTATTGTAGAATTCTTCTCGCACTTTGCATTACACCTGGGTCAGTCGATAGGAATTATTTTTGATTTATCGTGCTTTACTCCACGCAAACGCAATTTATTACCACTGCCTGTTAGGAGAGTCATGTAATGTGATGACTGAATGTCGTGAGTTAAAATAAATCTGTGCTAATCGACTGCATCTGTTTTCAATCAAGTAGTTGAAATCCCAAGTCACTTTCTCAATTAATTTTATGTTCAACATTTGCATCTGTGTTCAATAGCTGAATATAACATCAATGTGCACCCCATTTTAATTAATGTCAACACTGCCACCGCAGTACAATCAGGAGTCACAGGGCCTTATAACTTTCTTTGCATTATCCGACATTGTGGCAGTTTTGCACTGTCTGTTGATCTGTTAGTCAATTACCTGGGGTGAACACACACCAAAACCAGATAAGTGACGGATGGGGTGTTACAGAGGGCTGGGGGTATTTCCTGTGTGACAAGAAGAGGTTAGTGCGCGACCCTGCAGCTACCGCATGGCCACGCCTTAAAGTAGAGTGCTCCCTGCATGAGTCTCTGTGCCTGTTGGAAGAGGCCATGTGCCAGAGTGGGTGAACATCTTGCCTCTTGTACTTCTGAAGACTGACCGACTGGACTTTAATCAAATAATCTACAGTTGCAGCACACACATTTATTGGTATGAGTTGTGAAGTGTAACTTCGCCCCATGCTGCTGCATCTGCATTATTGCATGAAGTGTATTCATGTTCACCAAATATCATTGCTATCGGCACAGACCTCACATGCATGATTACAGTTAATATACTCCTTCTCCTTTTCCCTCACAGACATCTCATCCATTGAACACAGTAAACAATTACATCCTTCCTCCCAGACCAGCAGCTAGATACAGACCGAGTCCTTTGCCTGCCATTTTTTCCTCAGACTGCCATCTTGGATTATGTCACAGGAGGAGAGAGGGTGAGGGCTGACAGCTCCCTGTGGTGGTGGGGCTGTGAACTAGGTCAGTCTGACTCCAGACCTCCTGGTGAACACTTTGGTTGGAGCTACTGCCTATGACTACTCAAATTGTTTAAATAAACAATGCATAGAAAAGAAAGACTTATGTCCATCCTACCCAACAGCCTAGCAGAAATTGAGACCTTTCCCCGCCAATTTCCTGATTGGGGAGAGGGGGAGGGAGGGGATGCAAGTAGTGCATACTAAATATAGACTTACATCCATCCTCTCCAAAAGCCCAGCATAGGATGAATACTTTTCCCACTAATCTCCAGATTGATGAAAGGAGGGATGGGAGGGGAAAGGTAGGGGGGGAGGGGGGTTAGGTTAGTGGAGGTAGCCCAATTGAACTATTTTCCCGCCAAAATTTGAACTTCCCACCATGATATCACTGAGACATTGTCAATCTATGGCCTCCATCTTGGACCCACCATTTTGAATAAATTTGGCAACAATGCAAAGTGGGGCCATGCTGTCTTTGCCCTACTACTTTTGTAATAGGTACATGGTCAGGTTCATTAACTAACGAAGCATAATCTCTATGCAAAGCTTTTATAAATGAGTCTGATAGTCTGATAGCTGGAAAAGTAAACCAGAAAAGACGTCAATGAAGTGAGTGAGAAACTTTACATTGTCGCCATAACAGGGACAATAACTCTACAGCTTCATCCCAGTTTTGGTTTGCCAGTCCTTCTGAAAAGTTTTCTATTTTTATTTCTGATAAATGTTTTTTCTAAGCTTGCAGTGTAGTGAAATTTTCTATGAACGATTTTATTGTTATTACTTGGCAGAAGTGGTCTGACAGTCCAAGATCTCTTACAGCTACATCAGAGTTTTCCCTGTCTATATTTGTGGACATGTGGCCAAGTACTGATGCAGTCACTGCAATAATTCTTGTTGCACTATTGTCCAACAGGGACATGCTAAAACTCTGGAGGATGTTTATAAGGGTGCTACTACTTCCATTTATAATATTCGTGTCCATGTTTATGTCTCAACACAAATTTATATTTCTTTGTGTACTTGCGACTGTATCTATAGCTTCTCTATATTTATAGAAAAAAATGCCCACGCTACCACTGGGAGATTAATAAATACACAAAATGATTAATTTCGTGGATCATAGTGGGATCGCGTGGTGGCTACCCAGTCTATGACATCTGTCAGCTTCAGTCTTTCAGTCATGTTGTGTAATGGGCCATAATTGGGGATGATCCTGTTGTGTCTGCCGATCTAACAACATAGCTGAACTCGTCCCCATTATTATGTCTCAGAAAGTACGGATATTTTCAGTAACAATTTGTCTCAACTTGCTCTGTTATTTGATCCTGATGGGGAACAGAGGTTTACTATAGTTATCGCCAGTTTGTCTTTGATAACGCTTTCATCGGGTTGCTTTTCTAAGTTCTCGAAAAATGGTTCAAATGGCTCTGAGCACTATGGGACTCAACTGCTGAGGTCATTAGTCCCCTAGAACTTAGAACTAGTTAAACCTAACTAACCTAAGGACATCACAAACATCCATGCCCGAGGCAGGATTCGAACCTGCGACCGTAGCGGTCTTGCGGTTCCAGACTGCAGCGCCTTTAACCGCACGGCCACTTCGGCCGGATTCTCTAAGTTCTCGACTTCCAGTCCCATTCTGGTTAAGATGAAGAAACTCCTTCTGCTAGAAGTGACTGTATTACTGTAACGTTATCGGACTTCTAATTTCTTGGTATCTATGCCGATTTCTCTTCTGCATCTTTTCCAAGGCCGGCACTTCCCTTTTCTACTGGCCTTTTCCTGGTTTTTTCTTCTTTTCTTTGTTTCATTTGGATGAGAACTGGAAGGACTTGAATTTGTCTTAATAGTTCGTTACGTGCAGATGTATTTGAATTTCATGCACTCTACAGCTTTTATACTGGAAAGTTCTTTCAGGCTGATATTTATTGGTTTCAGCCATTTCAGCTTTGTGTGATTCCTTGCGTTATTCTTATTTGCTGGTCTTTTATTCAAGGCAGGCAATTCCGCTTCAACTAAAATAAGGGACTGTTTAGTGTATCCCATGGGAGTGTTCTCAGTGCAGTCAACTGCATTACCGGAGAAGGTCATTTACGGAGCTTTAACCTTGTCTGCTGTTACAGGTTTTTTGTAGAATGAACACCCGTCGTGAGTAATTCAACATAGTTTACTTGTCCATGTTTAGAAAGTGTCTTTATCAAGTCCTTGTTGTTCAAACTGCAGGAAGATTTAGAACTCAGATTTCCATTAGCTATATGCGTCATTTATATCAGAGTACAGAGTACTGACAGATTCATCACGATGACAGAATTCAAATTTGCACTGAGTTTTGGTAGAACTGTAACATGAAAGAAATACGTCATTTAACAAAAACGCATTATTTCTAATGATCTATTTGAATGCACTCAGCATTATCACAAGAAGTACCAAAATTATCATGCAGCTAGTCATGAAATTCCAACGCTGTAGGTTGCGCATGTTGTGTATTTTTGTCAAAGGCAGACCTCAAAGCATTTTTCCTGGTCGAATCTATGGACATGACCTGTGGGTATGAAGTAGAAACTTTACTTCACAAACGATACACGAAAGGGGATGAACTGGAAGGATTAGTTACTTAAAATTTCAGAGGCTGTATAATAACATGTTTACATGATCTTGTCCACTACACTGCAGAGAGCCACACACCACTTCCTCGCAGGCTGAGCACTAGGCCGCGACTGCACTACCCTCTGCATAACACTTTTATTTTTAAGGCTCTGGGGCAGGAGTGACCAAGATTTCGGTTCATGGGACGTGCCTAGGTCTGAGTGTCGAAGCGCTCAGCCTCCCTTCACATTTCCCCGACCGCCACGCTGCTGTGTCTGAGCGCGAGGTAGGGGAAGAGGGGAAAACAGTCAACGCGCCGCATTTAAATTGTATTACAGTCATACTGCATACGAACTGGTTTAATATTTCACATTTCTCGACGACACAATTCACAAACAAAGCATGTTTCTAGTATTAATTAATTATTTTTGATGCACTGAAGAAATAATATAATTTTTATCATGTGCAAACTGTCGGCACACGGACAAACGCAGACTATTTCACAGAGTTTTGCACTCAGGTTACCACGTAAGCGTTACTTGTTTACTTTCATAATGGATAAAAGGTATTTCGAACAAATATATCGATCGACATATTGTAGCAGTTTTGCAACCTCCTTATGGAGACTTGGAAAATCTACCTAAGAAAAGTAATGTATAAGTACTGGACACTTGTAACGTAAAAATATTTGTGATTAAAACTGGAATTACTTTGCAGGTCAGCCAATTATATCTGCACATGCACAAGAGGGCTTTCAACTGAAACGACAAATTGTCTCGAAAACAGCTTAAAAACAGATGTAAGATTGACAGTTTCCTCAAAACCTTTATAAAACTATCGTTGTAATTCTTGCAACCTCACAATGAATTCTTCAAACCTCGTGCTTTCTTTAACGCCACTGAGCGTTGGAAATTGGACTGACTGTGTCAGAATGTGTCCCTTCTACAATGTGATTTTCTTTTTAAATGCATCGTCAACAAATAAGAAAGAAGTTACCTTGCAATGCATTACTGTGGCCAGTGTATAGTCAAGTCCACTTAAAATGCGAAGTCTGCAACCAATTCCAGATGTTCTAATTTTCGTTCCTGCATTCCTTTCTCCTTCATAAATTCAACAATATCGAGATTTAAATTGTAAAATCGATACAGGCATGTTCCTTGACTTAACGAACGTACTTTGCAATAATATATGAAGTGTCCATACTCTTTCTTCATTTCCATTGAAAACTGTTACAACTAAAAAATGGAATAATGGGTCCGACTTCAGAAATTTCACTATTCGTACCACCAGTTTCTTCAAATGCTCCATGCCTGCAAATTTAGCGCAAAGTGCTTCTTCGTGTACAGAACAATGAATCCCGTCTGTCGATAGTTGTAATTTTTTGTTCTTTCATTGTCATCCAAAAGCTTAAATTCTTTCTGCATGGTACTATAACGTCGATTCGTAGGAAATAGGCAGTACCCGTCGCTTATGCAAATTGAGAATTATCATCCTGTATTTCCCATTCACTTTAAAGGATTGTGACAATATATCGCTAGACTGCCTCTTTTTGTGCAAACAGCCACTGGACCTGTGAACGTGCCTCACACCACAAAACGAATAGAGAAAGATAAACAGCGCTGACATCACGATCTTGGCTAACTGAAGGGACTTGTGCCGAACCGTAAAATGCCGCATCGCAGTGTTAAATGAAATGCCGCGCTATTCCGGGTACTTCCGAGAAAGAGCGAGCAAAGCCAAGTGACAGGACCACCGGTGGCCCACACACGCTGCACGCGTGAAGTCTGGCACGCCATGGTCGGCCCTGCTGTAGAGCATGTCACATAATTCTTTTTCGTCGCAAACTGAGACCCACTTTAATGAATGACTGCAGGGTGTGATACCTGGGACGCTAACCTACACCACCACACAGATAGTCACCCCTGGTGACCTCTCCTTGTAAGTAAGAAGCACCTTTAATCTCAGATCAGTAATAATCTAGAGATCTATTTTAGAAATAACAGAGCAAGGATCTCTTCTCAATTACAGTATTGTGTACTACGCATGATATTCATAAACGGTTTTTTTTACTACCATGAGAAAAATGTATTGCGATACAGAATAGGAAAGGAAGACTTCTTAAGTAATAGAACCCAGTACGTTGTCCTAGATGGTGAGTGTTCATCGGAGGTGAGGGTATCATCTGGAGTGCCCCAGGGAAGTGTGGTAGGTCCACTGTTGTTTTCTATCTACATAAATGATCTTTTGGATGGGGTGGATAGCAATGTGCGGCTGTTTGCTGATGATGCTGTGGTGTACGGGAAGGTGTCGTCGTTGAGCGACTGTAGGAGGATACAAGACGACTTGGACAGGATTTGTGATTGGTGTAAGGAATGGCAGCTAACTTTAAATATAGATAAATGTAAATTAATGCAGATGAATAGGAAAAAGAATCCTGTGATGTTTGAACACTCCATTAGTAGTGTAGCGCTTGACACAGTCACGTCGATTAAATACTTGGGCGTAACATTGCAGAGCGATATGAAGTGGGACAAGCATGTAATGGCAGTTGTGGGGAAGGCGGATGGTCGTCTTAGGTTCATTGGTAGAATTTTGGGAAGATGTGGTTCATCTGTAAAGGAGACCGCTTATAAAACACTAATACGACCTATTCTTGAGTACTGTTCGAGCGTTTGGGATCCCTATCAGGTCGGATTGAGGGAGGACATAGAAGCAATTCAGAGGCGGGCTGCTAGATTTGTTACTGGTAGGTTTGATCATCACGCGAGTGTTACGAAAATGCTTCAGGAACTCGGGTGGGAGTCTCTGGAGGAAAGGAGGCGTTCTTTTCGTGAATCGCTACTAAGGAAATTTGGAGAACCAACATTTGAGGCTGACTGCAGTACAATGTTACTGCCGCCAACTTACATTTCGCGGAAAGACCACAAAGATAAGATAAGAGAGATTAGGGCTCGTACAGAGGCATATAGGCAGTCATTTTTCCCTCGTTCTGTTTGGGAGTGGAACAGGGAGAGAAGATGCTAGTTGTGATACGAGGTACCCTCCGCCACGCACCGTATGGTGGATTGCGGAGTATGTATGTAGATGTAGATGTAGATGAAATGTCTCGGTTAAAGAATTCAGATTTTTTTCGAGTTCATGTTACAGTCTGATGCCAGCTGGCACATGATTTGGTGCCAAAATTGACACTTTACCTGACTTTTCAGGAAATTACAGGCAAGGAAGTCCACCAAAAGCTGCAAAATTTCTGTTACTTTTCACTTCTCCGCCATTCTGTTTCTAGACTACCAGTGTCTAGTTTAGCCCCTGTCCATTGATAGTGCAATTAAGGCGTTAATCTCCCTGTAACGTATACTCCCTGGCTTAGGCTTTTATCTTTGGCAGTTGCTTTCAGTAAGATCTATAATCCAAATATACTAGGAAACAAATATGATAGAAAAGCTATAATTCTAAATCGATGAAAATAGTTTAATGTGAAAGTACAGTTACACTTCTAGGAGGAACTGAAGACTCCATAGCAAATACCCGCCACAGCTGAAATCGGCACTCACAAGCGTACAATTCGAAATTAAAAAATAATTTTCTTCAAAGTGAACCATGTATCGATCGTTTTATAATTTCTCACGGGCATAAAGCGCCTCCTCTAGTTTGAGCTCATGTAACTGCAATAATGTCAGCTTTTGGTGCTATTGATCAATAGCGAACTCAGCTGGTGCAGGCATCAGAAAACACATCATGTATTACCTCTCTTCTTTTAAAAATTCTGTGAAATTATTGAGAGTCACAGATAAGCTTTTCACTTTGTGATGGCTCAGAGCTAAATAACAAAATTGTTGATTTATCACATAGCGTAAAATGATTTAGCGAACAAAGAAATTCAGCACTAAATCATACAGTTCAAAACGTTATAATAGACTTTACATCTTCTTTCATGAATTTGGATTCCACCAGTTTCAAAAGTAATACAGCAATTCGTCGGATTTGAAACGTTTCAATCACAAGCAGCATTATTCCTCTTTGTTTCCTCAAAACACAATAATCTCACAACGCCTGTAGTTTACTTCACTAACAGCTCTTTGCTTAACAACTGTATTCGAAGTTACTGAGGAACTTAACAATGAAGTATTAAAGCCAAAAGCCGGCCGCGGTGGCCGAGCGGTTCTAAGCGCTTCAGTCCGGAACCGCGCGACTGCTACGGTCGCAGGTTCGAATCCTGCCTCGGGCATGGATGTGTGTGATGTCCTTAGGTTAGTTAGGTTTAAGTAGTTCTAAGTTCTAGGGGACTGATGACCTCAGATGTTAAGTCCCATAGTGCTCAGAGCCATTTGAACCATTAAAGCCAAAAGGGATCACACGACAGCGAAAAGTTTTTTCACTAAGCGGAAATGTGCTTTAATGCCTGCAGTTACAATGTCAGTGGCATACTACTAACTCCGGCCAAGAAATGAAATGAGACACTTATTTGTAGTATAGAAGTAGTAGTGCGAGTGATCGGTGGTTATGTATGCCCGATCATAAAATCACAGCTTATTCATCCACATTGTTCGAATACAATAATCAGAAGACCGCTACGATGAGAGTTGAGGCATCTCCACCTACACACTGCTAGGGGTAATAAGCATGCTGGGGCGCGCAAAGTGAAACGTGCCATAGTGCATTAAATACATCCATCCATGGACTGCTAGATTGACTGTCGCATATAATTTAAGAAATAAAAACAATAGTGGAGAATAGTCACGAACTTCTGAAAAGCAAGTCGAACAACACTCACACTAATGATGTAGCAGCCATAACTGACTATCTGACAACTCTGTAAACTACAAGCTGTAGTCGTAAAGTTATAATTATCACCTAAAAATCAAGCTTCGACTGTTAAAGTTGTAGATGGCATGGGCCCATCTCCGTATATTTATCCTTCAGTGACACATACTGCCGGCCATGGTGGCCGAGCGGTTCTAGGCGCTTCAGTCTGGAACCGCGAGACCGCTCCGGTCGCAGGTTCGAATCCTGCCGTGGGCATGGATGTGTGTGATGTCCTTATGTTAGTTAGGTTTAAGTAGTTCTAAGTTCTAGGGGACTGATGACCTCAGATGCTAAGTCCCATAGTGCTCAGAGCCATCTGAACCATTTTCTTTTTTGACACATACTTTTCCTAACGATGGCTGGCTTAGGGATACCTTTGTTTACACAGTCCAGCCAAATTAATGTGACCACCGCCTATGTTCGATGTCAGCATGTAATAACACCACACAGACAGCAGGTGGTAGCATTAGCCAGTGGAGGGTACATAAGTGCGTCCGGCGGGACGCCGAAAACAGTACAGTCCACGTTGTAGTGCGGAAACGGAGCGGTATATCCGTCTTTCAAAAAGGTACGATCATTGGCTTTCCGGTCAAGGGCAGAAGCATGTTCGAAACAGCTAAGTTAGATAACTATTCGCGTGCCGTTGTTGTTTGCCCTGCATGGCAAAGTGGCGCTATCCAAACCCGGCGCCGAGGCAAGTGTGGTGCACTATGGGCACAGACGACAGAGGTGAACAATGGCTGCGGGATATGTAGGGGCGAATAGACGTGCAGCTGTTGAGCAACTGATCGCCCAGATAAACCAAGGCGTTACGAACAACGTCTCCTCAACGACTGTTGCGTATGGGCCATCGCAACACGCGTCTGGTTCATACTCCCACGCTACGCTTACTGCTGTTCGTCGGTGATGAACACGACTGGTCGTCCACCGAATGGCAACTGGTGGTCTTTTCCGCTGAATCACGTTTTATGTGCCATTAGACAGATGGCCGTTGGCATGTAGGGCGTGAAACCCCTGAAACCAAACACCCTGCATCAATCTTCGGAAGGGTCCAGGTCGTAGGAGGCAGCGTTATGGTCTGCGAAATATTTTCGTGAAATTCCCTGGATGATCCTGTCACTCTGGAAGGCACAATGGCTGAACACAGCTATGTACCTATCCTTGAGGACTATATCCACCCAAACACGCAGTTTGATTTTTTTCGGCACGATGGCATCTACCATCAGGACAATGAAACGTGTCACACAGCTCGCAGTGCACCAGAATCAATTCACCACACTCTCCTGTCCATCGAACTCTTGGGATTTATACCCTGTCGAGAATCTATGAAACCACCTCCATCGGGGTGTTCGGGCCATGGATCCTCGACCGAGAAACCTAGCGCAAGTGGCCTCGGCATTGGAGTCGGCTTGACTTCACATCCCCGTCGGTGTCTCCCATAACGCCATTAACACTCTTCCTGCACGTCTCGCAGTTGTCCGCCCTGAAAAAGGTGGTTATTCAAGCTTATGACAGGTGGTCACATTGATGTGACTGGGCAGTATAGAAGTCTACATTCTTGTTGCTCAAGAAACCTCGTAAATCAGCTAGTCGCCATTCTGGAAATGCCTCAAATGAAATGGTTTCTTCATGTAAGCAAAGTGGAATAAGTCGCTGCGTGCCATTTCAGGATAATTCAGCAGGGTGAGGCAAATTCCAACTGCCCGGAGAAGCGGCGTGTGTGACTGCGTCCTGTGCAGAATGAATTCAGGCAGAAGTAGTCCCACGTGTAGATTCTCGTAACGCTTCGGCGTGACTGCCTCCCGTAACCTCGTCAGGAGAATTCAACAACATGCTCCTGCAACGGTTTGCCCCTGACGAACATAATCTGTTAGTACCAGACCGCGGCAGTCCCACAAAACACTCAGCATCAACTTGCCCGATGATAGTTGAGTTTTCGCCTTCCTCGGCCCTCGTTAATCCACGTGTTTAGACTGCTTACGTTGCTCACTTATCTCGCGACCATTGTAATACGCCCAACACTCACCTATGCTGGTAACGCAGCTAAGGAAGCGAACTGAAACAGCTAAAACATTTCCGTTGCTACTTCAGTTCGGAGCGCTTTTGCAGTCAACGTGAGCAGTTGCGGAATCCATCGAGAAGCGTATTTAGTAATGTTAAAAATTTCGTGCAGTGTGTTGAAAAACGTCCATGTGTGATTTTTACTTTTTCCACTTTCGCGTCAGTTGTATTTCGCAGGTCTTCCAGTACCAGGACCTCCACTCCTCTTGTGACTCACGGTTCTTCACAGAGAGATGGTCCGCCACTTCATTCTTCGTCATGTAGGCTTTTCTGACCGATTCGGAAGCGTCTGAGGCACCTAACCGCGTCTTTTTATTTAGGTGATCAGTCTTCCGCCTGGATTGGTGCGGCATACAGCAAATTCCTCTTTTGTGTCAGCCACTTCATTTCAGACTAGCTCTTGCACCCAAAAGTTGTGAATTATTTGTTGGAAATATTCCAACCTTTGCCATCCCTTACAATTTTTACCCTCTACATTTCCTTCAAGTACCATATAAATTGTTCCTTGTTGTCTTAACACCTATCCTATAATCCTTTCCTTTCTTCTTGTCAGTCTTATACACATTTTCCACTTCTGGCCGATTCTGCGAAGAACCTCCTTGTTTACTTTCTTATTAGTTCACCCAATTTGCTACATTCTTCTATAGCACCAAATCTCAAACTCTTCGATTTTCTTCTTTTCGGCATTCCCACAATCCGTGATTTACTTTGGTACAATGCTGTTCTCCAAATGCACATTCTTAGAAATTTCTTCCTCGAATTAATACTGATACTTGGTACTATTGGCAACAAAGTACCCTCTTTGTCTGTGCTAGTCGTCTTGTTATGTCTTCCTTGCTTCGTTCATTTCATGTTATTTTGCTTCCATGGTAACATAATTTCATCGTTTCATCTGCTTCGTCCTCCTAGATTTTTACATTCAGTTTATCGCAAATCGCGTTTCTGCAACTCCTCTCTATTTTTTTGTTTCTTCGGTTTACTTTCAAATCATAGTGTGCAGTCACTAGATAATTTATTCCATTCGATAGGTTCAGCAATTCTTCCACTCTTTCACTGAAGATATAAGTGTCATATAATGGCCCATTGCTACAGCACTTTTCCAGCAACTCAGCATGGATTGTTGCAGCGTTAGTCTCCTTCAAACATAAAAATCTTATTACCGAGTGATACTCCACTTTATCAATGGACTGCGCCAATTCGTTTTGGCTCGTCTAGCGCCGTGCAACAGTACTGAGGCGCAGAGATTTCAGTATGTATCAACACTGCCAATACACATCTGCAAACAGAAGAAAACTGAATTACGTAACTTAATGTTTTCGAGGTTGTAGTTAAAACTTTATAACTACCCCTCATCGGCGTTTCTGGACTTTTCTTCTTATTTATACATGAGGCTCCCACCGCTAATTATTGTCAATTGTTTTCATGTTCGCTTTATAAGTCCTCAAACACACGCGTTCTGTTTGGTACGGGCTAGTGTTCGGCGAGAAGTGAACAATGTAATGTGGCGAACAGACGCTGCATGACGTATTTCGTGGCTCTGTGCGCTGGCTGGCTGCCGGCCACTCAGGCCTCCTCAGCGCCGGGCTCTCAGTTCATCTCCTTTGCGGGGCTGCAGAGCGCCCTCTCAGCACTCGAGAGCGCCAGCTCCACCTGCCTCCGCGCCACAGCGTCTCCACGTTGTTCTAACACAACTCAATCTGACCCACACAAAATGCTTAACAAATACTTCCGGAACCAAACACTGTATATGTTTACTGAATAGGAAGTTAGATGATAATTTGTGTCGGTTGTCTTAGAACAGCGTATTTCATTCTCCATTCTTTATTTCGAAGCACAACTTCCACTTCAGGGTGCCAGCTGACAATCGAAGGACCTCCATTTAGATGTCGGCGCGGTTTTATGAATTTAGCATTACAAATTTGCTAAACTGACATTAAAATATACAGATAATACTTTTTAACGTGCACCTGTAACGGTGTTCTTTCTTCGGTGTGAAATCGCAATATTACACTTTTATTCTGTTTCCCAAATCGAGACAGTAAGTTCAAAGAACATCACACTGTACATCAGAATTCATTTTGTTCGAATATTACGACGCAGACTGTAACGTAGATACTGGTATTTTTTTTTTTTTTTACTTCTACGTGAAAAATGGAGCTTCCTAAAGTGGGGCTGCTTGCGTGCCTCAAGGAGAAAAATAGCCATACCGCAAGTGCAAATAGATCGAAGGAGTACCTGTGTAGATGACAGATTAGTCTATGATTCCCGAAGAGGGACAGCAGCCTTTTCAATAACTGTAAAAGCAACAGCCTAACTGACTGACAGATGTGGCCTTGTGACATTAGCCAAAACATACTTTCTGTTTTGGTACTGCGAACGGCTGATAGCAAGAGGAAACTACAGCAGCTGTTTTTCCCGGCGCCATGCAGCTATGCTATATGGCTAAATGATGACGGCATCCTCTTAAGTAAAATATTCCGGAAGTAAAACAGTTCCGGAAATGTCAGCAGGGGATACTCATTAGAATGTCGTCTTCAGGAAAAACAAACGGATATTCGACAGGTCTGAACGCGGAATGTTAGATCTCTAAATCCGGTTAGTAAGCTACAGAATTTAAAACGGGAAACTGACATTATGATGTTAAATATGTTGGGAATTAGTGAAGTGCGGTGGAGAGAAGAATAGGACTTCTGGTCAGGTAATACAGGATTGTGTCTAATAATGACTAAGAATACAGAAATAAGCGTAAGCTCTTATGAACAGCGTGGTGAGCGAATTATCACAGCCAAGACTGACACGAAACAAACAATTGTCACAATAGTTTATATGCTACCTAGCTCAGCAGACGAAGAGACTCAATGAATGTATGAGGAGAGAAAAGAAATTAACATATGGTTAAAAGAAACGAAAATTTAATTGTATTGAGTGACTGGAATACGATAGTAGGAAAAGGAAGAGCAGAAAAAAATAGTTGGAGAACATGCACTGGATTCAAAATAGTTCAAATGCCTCTAATCACTATGGGAATTAACATCTGAGGTCATCAGTCTCCTAGACTTAGAACTAGTTAAACCTAACTAACACGCATCCATGTCCGAGGCAGGATTCGAACCTGCGACCGTAGCAGCAGCGCGGTTCTGTACATAAGCGCCTAGAGCCGTTTTTTTTTTTTTTTTTTTTTGCACGACTATTACCACTTTTTTTTACTTTTTTGTAGAACCGCTTCTTTTAACCGCTTTTTTTTGGTACAAAAACAAAATAGTTTAAACAATAAATATACATTCTGTGTACTTCTCCTAAATGAAGAATACAAAATTATATTTTAATTACAACCTATAAAAATAACGTAATAGTAAACCCCTTAAAATAAATGTCAGTCTCATATGATAAACGTCGAATTGAGAAAATAATCAATATATCAAACTAACTTGTAGAGGCAGCAAAGTAGCCAAAGCTTTTTTGTTTTTTTTTTACACAAATAGATAAAGGAATGCCGTTCCTCTCCGGCTACGTAACCAGGATAATAAAAGTCGTCCCGTTACGACATAGGATGGTCCATGCTGTAGCCCGGTTTTTTCGATGACTGTCGTCTCGTCGCTGTATTGTTTCCGTTATGTGTTCAATATCATTAAAAAAAGAAACTGGAAAAAGATTAGAAGGTTATCTTCTCATGTCATGGATAATACAGCTGCGAGGCGGGTTATGGAATGCGCTCCAAAGAAAATTAGAAATATATTGTCTGCATTTAGGGTTCTTGACGATCGCACAATGTCGTTCGTTTAGATAATACCAAAATCGAGTACTGTCTTTTCGCCATTACCGAATAGAAAGTGAACAGCGTGGCCGCTAATCCACGTCACAGAGTTCGTTTTTGCTCTTGGGAAATACACCCCATCTGGGAAAAGAAGTGAGCGTGTAGTTATCCTGTCGGGAGTCGTGCGTGTGAGAAAAGCCAATATCTGACGAACCAAATACCAAACGCCCTTTGCCGACATGGGGAAAAGGAAGGAAAGATTAGGCTGCGTGGTAGAACTTCGCTCAGAACGTAATTTAATCATTGCTATTACTTGGTTTAAAAATCATGAAAGAAGTTCGTATACGTGAAAGAATCTAAAAACACGGAAGGAATTCAGATAGATTACATAACAGTAACGCAGGCATTTCGAAACCAGATTGTAAACTACAAAACATTTCCAGGGCCATGTATGAATCTTAACAACAGTTTATTAGTTATGAACTATAGATTAAAACTGAAGAAATTGCAGAAGAGTTGGAATTAAAGAGATAGGATATGGATAAGTTGTAAGAACCGGAGTTTATTAACGACTGCCTGAAAAAGGGTTATGGAACATAACAGAAGACGAGAGATGAAATAGCAAGGGAAGCAAGAAATCAAATAGGCAAAAGACAAAACCCAGTGAAAATCCTTGGACAACCACGAGATAGTACATGTAATTGACGAAAAGAGAAATTATAATACCAGATGGCAAGCCATGTTCCTGGTTGCATTACGTGTTCTCACCTCTCGCCACGTGAGGGTACGTCCAGTATAGTCGAACATTAACGTTTTGGTGGTCCAAGTGTTACGGTGCGGCGGGCATAATGTACCATGGGCGTAATGACTTCGAAATCATTTGATCACAGTACACTCACCGGTCAACGTTATTGTGACACTGTACTCCTTCACCGATTTTGTGGATGATAATGTGGAACACATCGAACATAGCAGGTGGAGAAACTCTGGGAACGAGAGAATATTCGGCGAATAAACTGTCCTGGTCGTTCCCCCTACTTAAATCCCTTCGATCACATGGGTAGACGTACTGTAGCGTCCACGTGCATCAACGACTATCCAGCAGCTGTGAGCCTTGTTCGTGGAGGAATGAAACGCTCTCCCACCAGACCTCCAAACCAACCTTGTGGACAGTATTGGAGCGTGTTGCAAAGCCTGCATTGCCGGCCGTGGTGATCACACATCCTGCTAAGAAAGTATGTCCTATCTTCTTTAATGTCCATGAGACCTCCTCAAATCGCGGTGTCTTCAGTGTAACCACTGACTTTTAATAAAAATATCATTTCCATTCGTCTCACTGTTTATTTCTTTCCGTTACTTTATGTACTGTATTGTGGCAGTTCGTTCTATATAAGGTCTAAGATTCATCGAGCTATGTTACTTGGCAGCGAGAACATCATGCAAGAATTCATTTCGTCCATAAGTTTTCCACACCAGTGTATTGCAATTTAAGAACATCAAAAATAACATAATTCATATATACAGACGTTACAGGTCTAGTTTAACAAGGATGAGACAGGTAGTCGGCTGTGGCCTTGTAGTAGAAACCATCCCGGCATTTGCCTGAAATATTTCAGGGTAACCACGGAAAACTTGAATCAGGATGGCCGGATGAGAATTTGATCCTCCATCCACCCGGATACAACGCCAGTCTGTGTACAACAGTGCAACCGCATTCCGCCTATCCCTAGTGTACCATACTGTTTTACAAAGAAGTGTGTATACACTGAAGAGCCAAAGAAACTGGTACAAGTGCCCAATATCGTGTAGGGCCCCCGAAAGCACACAGAAGAGCCGCAATACGACGTGGTATGGATTCGACTAATGTCTGAAGCAGTGCTGGAGGGGACCGACATCATGAATCCTGTGCGGCTGTCCATAAATCCGTAAGAATACGACGGGGTGGAGATCTCTTCTGCACGTTGTAAGGCATCCCAGATATGCTCAATAATGTTCATGTCTGGGGAGTCTGGTAGCCAGCCGAAGTGTTTAAACTCAGAAGATTGTCCCTGGACCCCCTCTGCAGCAATTCTGGACGTCCGAGTTGTCGCATTGCCCTGCTGGAATTGCCCAAGTCCGTCGGAGTTCACGATGGACATGAATGGATGCCGGTGTCAGACAGGACGCTTACGAACGAGTCACCTGTCAGAATCGTATCTAGATGTATCGGGGTCCCATAGCACTCCAACTGCACACACCCCACACCTTACAGAGCCTCCACCAGCTTAAACAGTCGTTGGTCCCGTACTTGCAGGATCTTTTTCTGGCCGCAGCGATGTCGGAGATTTGATGTTTTACCGGATTCCTGATATGTTCATACGGGAAAATCTCCACTTCATCGCTACCTCGGAGATGCTGTGTGTCATCTCTTGTGCGCCGACTATAACATCACGTTCAAACTCACTTAAGTCTTGATAACCTGGCATTGTAGCAGTAGTAACCGATCTAACTGCGCCAGACACTTGTTTTTTACAGGCGTTCCCAACCGCAGTGCCGTATTCTGCCTGTGTACATCTCTGTATTTGAATACGCATGCCTATACCAGTTTCTTTGGTGCTTCAGTGTATAATAATGTAAAAGGCTAGTGCTACACTGTTCATTCTTTTTTGTCACTCCCAGTCACTCCACACACTACACACATGTTACAGAAAGGAAAGAGAAAGTAGATGAAGGTGAGTTTAGGAGATATAATACTGCGAGAAGAGCTCGACAGAGCACTAAAAGACCTAAGTCGAAACAACGCCCCTGGAGTAGACGACATACCCTCAGAATTAATGAAATCCTTGGAAGCCATGACAAAGTATTCCACCTGTTGATCAAAATATATGAGACTGGCAAAATACCCACATATTTCAAAAAGAATGTGATAATTCCAACTGCAAAAGAAAGCAGTACCTTAAGGGAGTGAATATCACCGAACTACCAATTTAATAGGTCGTGGTTGCAAAATACTAGTATCAATTATTTGCATAAGAATGGAAAATATGGTAGAAGCAGACCTGCAGGAAGATCAGTTTTGATTCTGAAGAAGCGTTAGAGCACATGAAGGAATATCAACCCTACGATTTATTGCTGAAGATACTTTAAAAAAAGGCAAACCTGTAATTATAGGATTTATAGATTTAAAAAAAGTTTTTCACTGTGTTTACTGGAATAAAGTCTTTGAATTCATTACGGTAGCGCGATAAAATAAAGGTTATTTATAACATGTGCGGAAAGAAAATTTCAGTTATAAGAGTCTAAGGAGATGGAAGGGAAGCAATGGTTCAGACGGCTGTGGGACAAGATTGTAGCATAGTACCGATGTTGTTCCGTCTATGCACTGAGGAAGCAGCGAAGTAAACTAACAGTAAATTTACAGAGAAAATTAAAGTTCAGTCAGAAGAAAGAAAAACATTTAGGTTTTCCAACGACATTGTAATTGCGTCTTAGTAAAAGACTTGGGGTAGTAGTTGAACAGAATGGATAATATCTTAAGAAGAGGTAATAATCCGAACATCAAATAAAGTACAACAAGGGCAACGGACTATAGTCGAATTAAATCAGGCGATGCACAGGAAAGTACACTACTGGCCATTAAAATTGCTACACCACGAAGATGACATGCTACAGACGCGAAATTAAAACGACAGGAAGAAGATGCTGTCATATACAAATGATTAGCCTTTCAGAGCTTTCACAACAAGGTTGGCGCCGGTGGCGACACCTACAAATTGCTGACATGAGGAAAGTTTCCAACCGATTTCTCATACACAAACAGCAGTTGACCGGCGTTCCCTGGTGAAACGTTCTTGTGATGCCTCGTGTAAGGAGAAGAAATACGCACCATCACGTTTCCGACTTTGATAAAGGTCGGATTGTAGCCTATCGCGATTGCGGTTTATAATATCGCAACATTGCTGCTCGCGTTGGTCGAGATCCAATGACTGTTAGCAGAATATGGAATCGGTGGGTTCAGGAGTGTAATACGGAACGCCGTGCTGGATCCCAACGGCCACGTATCACTAGCAGTCGAGATGACAGGCATCTTATCTTCATGGCTGTAACGGATCGTGCAGCCACGTCTTGATCCCTGAGTCAACAGATGGGGACGTTTGCAAGACAACAACTATCTCGATGAACAGTTCGACGACGTTTGCAGCACCATGGACTATCAGTTCGGAGACCATGGCTGCGGTTACCCTTGACTCTGAATCACAGACAGGAGCGCCTGCGATGGTGTACTCAACGACGAACCTGGGTGCACGAATGGTAAAACGTCATTTTTTCGGATGAATCCAGGTTCTGTTTACAGCACCATGATGGTCGCATCCGTGTTTGGCGACATCTTGGTGAACGCACATTGGAAGCGTGTATTCGTCATCGCCATAATGGAGTATCACCCTACATGATGGTATGAGGTGCCATTGGTACACGTCTCGGTCACCTCTTGTTCACATTGACGGCACTTTGAACAGTGGACATTACATTTCAGATATGTTACGACCAGTGGCTCTACCCTTCATTCGATCCCTGCGAAACTCTACATTTCAGCAGGATAATGGACGACCGCATGTTGCAGGTCGTGTACGGGCCTTTCTGTATACAGGAAATGTTCGACTGCTGCCCTGGCCGGCACATTCTCCAGATCTATCACCAATTGAAAAGATCTGGTCAATTGTGGCCGAGCAACTGGCTCGTCACAATACGCCAGTCACTAGTATTGACGAACTGTGGTATCGTGTTGAAGCTGCATGGGCAGCTGTACCTGTGCACGCCATCCAAGCTCTGTTTAATTCAACGCCCAGGCGTATCAAGTACATTATTACGGCCAGAGGTGGTTGTTCTGGGTACTGATTTCTCAGGATCTATGCACCCAAATTGCGTGAAAATGTAATCACATGTCAGTCCTAGTATAATATATTTGTCCAATGAATACCCATTTATCATCTGCATTTCTTCTTGGTGTAGCAATTTTAATGGCCAGTAGTGTAGATTAGGAAATTACACATTAAAAGTAGTAGATTAGTTTTGCTATTTGAGTAGAAAAATAACTGTTAATACCGGAAGTAGACAGGATACACAGTGTGACTCACTAATTATTGCCGCCAAGAATAACTCCGAAGATATGATAGTAGCTGAGAGGCTTGTGTGACAAAAGTTGCATGGGACGACGTGGGCCATAATATAACGTTGGCTTTTTGTTGCTAGGTGGGGTCGCTTCAGAGATATGTAGGTCAACTTTGTCTTTTTAAATGGGATGATATAGTTTATCACTTATTTTCTGATAGCGGCTATCGAGACGAATCCAATGATGTATAACAGTGAGGTCTTTGAAGGTCAACATAGGTAACAAACATGGCATGAACGTCCATTTACAGAAGGTATTCGAAGGTATGACCATTGGTATCAGTGCAGTGCTGCAATCTTATTATCATGGATTGAGTGGTATTCTTTACATCAGCACTTACCGAAGCACATGCTCTGACAATTCTCTTCACGTGTAGTTTGAACGTCTTTACAAACAATGTCTTTTACGAATCCCCACAAGGCTTCAAGGGGGGGGGGGAGGGGGGGGGGGGGGAAACGAGCCGGCCAAGACACATCTCCTCAGCGTCCAATCCAACGATTTAGGAATTGTTTCTGCAATTCATTTCTAGCCATCAGCAAAAAATGTGTCGGACACCCATTGTGTTGATACCACAGTCTGTTCCTTGTTCCTAAAGGTATTTTTTCCAATAACAGACTTAATATTTCTTGCAGGAATTTGGTGTGCTTCCTATCATTAAGATTTCCTTCAATGAAATAGGGCCTTATAATTCTGTCCTGCAGAATACCTCACCATACGTCCACCGACCACGGTTTTTCTACATCTACATCTACATGATTACTCTGCTATTCACAATAAAGTGCGCGGCAAAGGGTTCAGTGAACCACCTTCAAGCTGTCTCTCTATTGTTCCACTCTCGAACGGCGAGCGGGAGAAACGAGCACTTCAATTTTTCTGTGCGAGCCCTGATTTCTCTTATTTTATCGTGATGATCATCTCTCCCTATGTACTTGGGTGCCAACAGAATGTTTTCTCAATCGGAGGAGAAAACTGGTGATCGAAATTTCATGAGACATCCCGTCGCAACGAAAAACGCCTTTGTTTTAATGATTGCCACTCCAATTCACGTATCATGTCTGGGGCACTATCTTCCCTATTTCGCGATAATACAAAACGAGCTACCCTTCCTTGTACTTTTTCGATGTCATCCGTCAGTCCCACCTGATACGGATGCCACACCGCACAGCAGTACTCCAGAATAGGGCGGACACGCGTTGTGTAAGCAGTCTCTTTAGTAGACCTGATGCACCTTCTAAGTGTTCTGCCAATTAATCGCAGTCTTTGGTTTGCTCTACCCACAACATTATCTATGTGATCGTTCCAATTTATGTTATTTTTAACTGTAATCCGTAAGTATTTAGTTGTATTTACAGCCTTAAGATTTCTGTGAGTTACCGCGTAATCGAAATTTAGCGTATTTCTTTTAGTACTCATGTGAATAACTTCACACTTTTCTTTATTCAGGGTCAACTGCCACTTTTCGCACCATACAGATATCTTATCTAAATCATTTTGCAAATCGGTTTGGTCACCTGATGAGTTTACAAATCGGTAAATGACAGCATCATCGCTAAACAATCTAACTAAGACGGCTACTCTGATTGTCTCCTATGTCGTTAATTTAGATCAGGACCAATAGAGGACCTATGACACTTCCTTGGGGAACGCCGGATATTATTTCTTTTTTACTCGATGACTTTCCGTCAGTTACTATGAACTGTGACTTTTCTGAAAGGAAATCACGAATCCAGTCGCACAACTAAGGCGATATTCCATAGGCACGCAGTTTGGTTAGAAGACGCTTCTGAGGAACGGTAGCGAAAGCCTTCTGGAAATCTAAAAATATGGAATCAATTTCTTCGAGGTACTTCAAAATACAGTATATGTTCCAAAAGTCTACTGCAGATCCATGCTATTGATATGGGCCCGTAATTCAGCGGATTACTCCTACTTCAGTTTTTGGGTATTGGTGCGACTTGAGCAATTTTACAGTCTTTAGGTACGGATCTTTCTGTGAACTAGCGGTTGTATATAATTGATAAATACGGAGCTATTGTATCAACATACTCTGAGAGGAACCTGACTGGTATACAATCTGGAACGGAGGCCTTAGCTTTATTAAGTGATTTAAGGTGCTTTGCTACACCGAGGATATCTACTTCTATGTTTCTCATCTTGGCAGTTGTTCTTGGGTTGGAATTCCGGAATATTTACTTCGTCTTCTTTAGTGAAGGAGTTTTGGAAAACCGTGTTTAATAACTCTGCTTTAGTGGCACTGTCATCGGTTACTTCACCGTTGTTATTGCGCAGTGAAGCTATTGATTGCGTATTGCCACTGGTGTGATTTATGTATAATCAGAATCTCTTTGGTTTTTCTGCCAGATTTCGAGACAGAATTTCCTTGTGGAAATTGTTAAGAGGATCTCACATTGAAGTACGCGCTATATTTCGAACTTCTGCAAAACTTTGCCAGTCTTGGGGATTTTGCGGTTTTTTTTATTTCGCATGCTTTTTTTCGTTGTTTCTGCGACAGCGATCTGACCCGTTTTGTGTATCAGTACCATCACTTATTAACTTATGTGGTACATACATATCTTTCAACTGCCGTCGATACTATCTCTTTGAAATCATTCCACAACTTTTCTACTCTTACAAGATCAGATCGGAAGTAGTGTGAAGACTGTCTCTTAAAAAGGCGTTAAGGGCATTTTTATCAGTTTTTTTAATAGATATACATTGCGTTTCTTTTTTATGGTTGTATGTGTGATGGTATTCAGCCTAGCAGCAACTGACTTGTGCTACCCGTGTAGCCGCATCCTGTGTGTAGTGGACTCCTGACCTATTAAGTGCTACCTGGAAACCCACCACCCGATGGCGCAAGTCAAGGAATCTACAGCCTACATGGTCACAGAGCCGCCTGAGCCTCTGATTCAGACCCTCCACTCGGCTCTGCACCAAAGGACCACAGTCGGTTCTATCGTCGATGCTCAGATGGTGTGCTCCGCCTTAATCTCGCAAGCAAGACTGGCAGTCTTTACCATTTCCGCTAGTCGCACGAAACCAGAGAGAATCTCCTCCGATCCAAGGCGACACACGACATTGGTACCGATATGAGTCACCATCTGCAGTTGGCTTCACCCTGTAATCTTCATGGCATCCACGAGCACCCTTTCCACATCCGGAATGACTCCCCCCGCTATGTACACGGAGTGCACACTGGCTTCCTTCCCCGCATTGGCAGCCATGTTTCTAAGGGGCCCCATTACGCTCCTAACGTTGGAACTCCCAACTACCAGCAAACCCACTGTCTGCGAATGCCGGGACCTTGCGGGCCGAGAAGCTTCCTCTGGAACAGAGTGGACAACTGCATCTGGCTTAGATACATCGTCAACCACAGATAACGCCCGAAACCTGCTCGTCAAACGAACCGGGGAGAATCTACGATCAGCCCCTCGGAAAGTTTTTCGCTGCCTGCCAGACTTTGGAATGATATTCCACTCGACCACGGGTGAGCGGTCAACCTCAGTGCAGGCAATACCTGGGGCGGCCACAGCAGTGAACCGATTGGGGGACACGTGGGACGTGTTCGACGTCCCTCGCATCCCTGCGTCCGACTCCCCAGAGTGATGCCCCTTGGCAGCAGCCTCAAGCTGTGTGACGGAAGCCAAACCAGCCTGGAGCTGGGAGCGAAAGGTCGCCAACTGAGCTCGCATCTGTACACAGCGATCACAGTTCCTATACATTACTGCAGTCGCTCCTGTTTGAAGCTCGGAAAAATATGTAACAAACAAATGGTGTACTCAGCTTATTTGCAGCAGAAATGCGAAGTGCTCTCTCACTGATGGTCTAACCGACACTGAGCCACACTAACTAAACCAAACAAAAGCCTGTACGATACAAGGGTCGTTAAAAACGGCGGTACTGTATGCCACACTGTTATTGAAATAAAAGGTTGTGCCTAGTAAGCACTCGAACACGCAAGAAATTAAAAAAAAACTAGTAACTACACAGGTATCTGTAAATAAGCCGCTCATGTTGGAAGCTCGTAAAAATATATAACAAACTGACAGTGTACTCGCCTTTTTAGCAGCAGGAACACAAGCTGCTCTGCCTCTGACGGTCTATCCGACACACACTTTGGTGTGCAACTTGCCGCAGCCAACATGAATTTTCAGTTCCCCAATAACACATGTTATGCAAATTAACATTTCCATGGTTCTTGAATGTAGCCTCGTCAGTAAATAAAATCAAATTAATAAACGTGTCATCCCTCTAAATCTGAAGTTGAGCCCATCGGCAGAATCAATGCGACGCGTACAATCCATACCAGTTAATTCTTGGTGGAGACTGACATGGTATGGATGATACTTATGGCGATGCAGAACACGAACAACACTACTCTGGCTCATGCCAAATTCCCTTGCGATTTGAAGCGAACTAACACAAGAATCTCGAACCACAGTGGCAAGAGTACCAATTTCCGTTTCCTCGTTAGTAACCTGCCTTTGCCAGATATGTTTCCGATGCGTTAAAGACCCAGTTGTTCTCAATTTATCATACACATATTTAAATGTACGACGTGTAGGTTGAGTACGTTGAGGATATCTTTCAGCGTATAATTCTCTAGCTCTCACTGAATTTCGTTGGCATTCTCCGTGAATGAGAAGGATATCGACTCTTTCTTCGAACTAATACATCATACACATTCGCTTGATTCGACGATACTAGTCTTACCGTGCCTATGAGTGTTGTATTGCGAATCCGTTGAATGGTGTTTACATGTCAATGGCATGTTAGATGGATACGCCGTATTCGGCGAATATTTACTATTTGTACGATATACGAGAGAGAACTGTCAGAGCATGTGCTTCGATAAGTACCGAAGAGATAAGGGATACCACTCAATCCATGATAAGAATATTGCAACACTGTATTGATACCAATGGTCATCACTTCGAACACCTTCTGTAAATGGACGTTCATGCCACCTTTTTTACCTTCGCTGGCCTTCAAAGACTTTACTGTTACACACCATTGGTTTCGTCTCGATAGCCGCTATCAGAAAATAAGTACCAAACTATAGCATCCCATTTAAAAAAACAAAGTCGACCTAGCAACACTAAATCAACGTCATATTATGGCCCCCGTCGTCCCATACAACATGTGTCCCACAAACTTTTCAGCTACTATCATACTTTCGGAGTTATTCTAGGTGGCAGTAGTTAGTGACTCACCCTATAGAATGCAGACTGACAGCAGAAAGAAACGCGTTTCTGTAAAAGAGGAATTCGTTAACATGTAATAAAAGTGTTGCGAAGCCTGGTGTGCAGCATCGTAGGGAACTGACATCGACGTAGTTCAGACAAGAAGAGACCAGAAACTTTTGACATTTGTTGCTACGGGAGAATGGCAAAGATGAAATGGAAGGATCCAAAAAGTAACTGAAAGGTACTGAATCTAACTGGATGAAACAAGAAATACATACACAACTTTACAAAAAGAAGGGATCGGCTGATGGGGCACATTCTGAGGAATAAGGGGATCGTCAGTTTTGCGATGCAGGGATATGTGGGGGAGGAGCAAAAAATCAAGGGATTAATAAACAAATGTAAACGGGTTTGGACTGTAGCAGTTATTTGGAAATGAAGTGACTTGCACAGGATCGACTATCGTGGAATCTTTGGACTGAAGACAACAACAACAACAACAATAACAAAAACGTTTCTCGTGAGTCGCAAGCACTGTATCCAGTGTTCCACTGGAACTTACACCGGAGAGGCAGATGCCGATCTCCGGATACGCTCCTGTCCACTGGCGTACTCTAGCAGACGAAGTATCGCCTTTAGTTGAAGCAGAAGTGTTAGGAGCCGCCTTGGGAAGACGTCCGACAAATCATTGGACAATTAAGCACTTCAGTCTAGTGTGCTAGCAGCATCTGCTAACAGAGCTGTGTACAAATCAAACTGTAACCTTACCAAGTAACGGTTGTTCTTCAGCTTACCAAGTCAGCTACTGTTGTCGGTGTCAGAATGGTTATTGCAGTCTGTGTGCATGATGGAGTGGTCGATCCTGAAATATTCTTTTTTTTTTCAGATGAGTCATCGCTGCGTTTATCTGGGCACGTGAACTCGCAGAAAACTGTATAAATATTAACACGTTTGTAATAGTTTTTATTTTACATTTAGACTGAAATGATGTAAGTGTTAAATACAGGTCTTGATTTAAGAATCAACATCGTTCGAAAGCACTCATCATTAAATGTAAGTGTTAATGCAATTATGCCATAAAATAAATTCTCGAGTAGAGGTGATTAAATCAAAATAAAGAACTGAAAATGGGCGGCATGTGGCGAAAGAAACGTAATTTTTTATTTAGTTGTATATATAAGTGTTCTATATTGGTTCTGTTAACAAGTTCAGCATCATAAAGTTGATCGTAATTTGATTTATGGAGCAGGTCGCTAACTAAGTAACACTATCAAGAGGAGAAATAAACTGCTGCAGAGATGAGAGAGGAAAAGACAGTGACGGAAATGGAAAGTATTACGCCATGAGAGAACAGTCTGATATTTATCAGAAAAAAATGGTTCAAATGGCTCTGAGCACTATTCGACTTAACTTCTGAGGTCATCAGTCGCCTAGAACTTAGAACTAATTAAATCTAACTAACCTAAGGACATCACACACATCCATGCCCTAGGCAGGATTCGAACCTGAGACCGTAGCGGTCGCTCGGTTCCAGACTGTAGCGCCCAGAACCGCAAGGCCACTCCGGCCGGCTATTTATCAGACTTTGTGGATATGATCATTACGCAATGGGTATTAAATGATTAAACTTTCATTCTGTTTCGAACCAATGTTCATCACAATATATTGTGTGACCCCGACGGGCACTAAATTTCATTCTATTTGAAACTAATGTTCATCATTAACGTCATTATATGGTGTGGTCATGACGGGCACTAATACACCTTGTATTCGTTGTTGCATATCATTCTGAGGAATCTCTCACCATGCTTGAAATATGTGCTGCGCCAGCCCATTAGGATATGCAGTTTACTGGCAGGAGACTCGTATGAAAATGCACGCCTTCCAATCACATCCTAGACATCTTCTATGTGTGACAAATAAGGGAACGAGGCAAGCCAGTATAAGATCTGTATATTCATCAGCGCGTTTTTAGTATGAAATGCAGAGTTGTATCTTGCATTATTCTGCTGGAATATGCAATTTGGCGCTCTGATCATTAGTATGACAACAGGGTTTACCATTCGAGTCACATACTGGCAAGCATTCAACCTTTCTTAAACTACTACCAGAGTAGAGTTCTCATATCGAATAAACCACGAGACCATGATACAAGGAGTTCGGGAGGTATGGGTCTTGATAATCCTTGCTTTCTTCCGCATTGCACTAGTTTGTTGAGCTAGTTGGCGTCTACCTGGGCGCCACAAGAAAACACTCATCATTGAAAATCACAGAATGCCGCTCAGTATTCCAGTTGACTCTAGCTTTCTCAATTGTCGACTGTAATAGGGGGCTGCAGTAAACTGTATTTCGTAACTCGATACATCATCCGAGCTTCCGGTAACTTGTTCCTGACCATTCGTGGTGACACTCTGCCTGCAGCTTCTGCCCAGATTTAAGCTGCTGTCACTAGTCTGTTCACAGGAATAAGTGGAACAATTCCGCGATCGTCTCGTGGTGTAGTCCTTCTGCAGGTACCCGTACCTACTATGGCTCTAACTAGCCTTTGGTCACTAAGAGTGTTGAAGCGATTTATGTGTAACACATCCAAGCACGTTCGGTTGTTCGATGTGAGGGTGTAATCTATTTCATTCCTAACCGTGCCGTCAACACTTCTCCGGGTCCACTCCTTTTTCAGAGTATTCTTGCTGGATGTGTTCACGCAGTACAAACGTCCTTTGTTAAGAAACTTCATCATCATAATTTTTGTCCTCTCAGGTTTCGTATCGAAAGACCAAAATTTCCAATGAAGGTATGGTATTTTGTGTATCTCATTCTTATCTTGGCAATTAAATCAAGGAAAATGTGGTAGATTCTGAATTTTTTGCTGTAGTCAGATCTTCACTGAGCTGTTCTCGTTATTCATTGATTGATATGGAAGTAGGTGCATAGGCGCAAATGATTTGAAGGCTAAGCCGGCCGCGGTGGTCTAGCGGTTCAGGCGCTCAGTCCGGAACCGCGCGACTGCTACGGTCGCAGGTTCGAATCCTGCCTCGGGCATGGATGTGTGTGATGTCCTTAGGTTAGTTAGGTTTAAGTAGTTCTAAGTTCTAGGGGACTGATGACCACAGATGTTAAGTCCCATAGTGCTCAGAGCCATTTGAGCCATTTGAAGGCTAATTTTAGCATTCAAATCAAGGATCACTCTGTATGAAATGGACATGACTTTGGTGATAAGGTGTTCCCTCTTGTTTCGAATTAGCAGAACTACCCCACTGACATGCAAATTTCCATCCGAGTTATTCTGAAATAGGATGTGCCCGGACTTGAAGACAGTAATCACTTCACCTTTGAGAGTCATCTCACTGATTCTGAGTAAGTCCCATTTCATGTTCTGCGATGCGTGTACCAAAAAGTCGAGATATTCTTCAAGTGTCATGGTGTGAATATTATATGCTGCAGCATAGAAAGTTTTGTTCAAGTTCTTCCTATTTTCTTGTGTTTATTTTGTTGTTTAATTTGATTATACGATTTTTTGCAACCCCCTTCCCCTCTACTAGAATCCAAGGGGTAGACTGACATCAAAGTGCGAGATTTCGAGCTTATAGCTCTATTCGCCGGGGGTGGGCTTGTTGTGCAATAAATGGCTCCGAGCACTATGGGACTTAACTTCTCAGGTCATCAGTCCCCTAGAACTTAGAACTACTTAAACCTAACTAACCTAAGGACATCACAAACATCCATGCCCAAGGCAGGATTCGAATCTGCGACCGTAGCGGTCGCGCGGCTGCAGACTGTAGCGCCTAGAACCGCTCGGTCACTCAAACCGGCGCTTGTTGTGAAGCTCGACAATTTCTTTCATGGACGATTTGGACCATATCTTATAATGCTGGTGCAACATGAGTTGAGAAAGGGTGGAGGATTATAGATAAATTAATAGAGATTTGGATGGATAAAGATTTTAGGGCATATTCCCCTCAGGATATGAAACTGGGGAAGAACAAATGCTCATATGGGGCAGGACCGCCGTTCCCTGAGATGACGCTGCACCCACTGGGATAGTGAGAGAGAACCACACACTACTATAATCGTCACAGTTAACATTGATAATTCTCATATGAATACAGTGGAAGTCTAGAGGCCTCGTCAGTATGAAACTACCAGGGGCTAAACTAATAACATTCTGAGCCGACTGTGAAATGCTGCATCGAAAATTCGCACCATTCTCTCTGTCTTAAGTGGACTGCAAGTTAAATAGTTCCTCTATATAGATACTTTCCACTTTTATTTACAAAGCATCAAAAATGGTAATATTGTAATCATCGCAAGTCGTTCTTTCAGAATTTATACATTGAATAACAGTTTTGTTTAAGTATGACTTATTCTAGACATTACTGTCAGCGTTCTGTGTTCTTTCATCCATGTGCTGGTGACAACTGCTTTTCCTTGTATGTTAGCTGGCTAGATTTTCCCCACACCTTTTTGCTCCTGCTTTCTCGCTCATGGTGTATGATTTACATGCACAGCAAACTTTGTTGATTAGTAACTTTGTGTTATTCGTAGTTTACTAAGTCCCTTTGTGGATGATTGCATTTTGTAATCGATGTGTTTTTTTTTAACTATTCATTCGTGTTCTTTGGCTGTGAATAGTGCCAGTAACAGCAGACTTCAGAAAAATATTTTCAGAATATATAACAATCAAAATACATGTTGCCTACGCATAATGTTTGCAACATAAACAACGGAACGCTTCAAAATTGTGAATCTCCTCTTTTTAACGGACTCTTGAGTTCCAGCATGATTAAGACAGAGAAACAAAAAGAATTGTTACATTTATTGATTTATTGTATTTAGTTTCCAGTCAGCAGCACATTTCAGCAGTTTGCAGTGAGCAATATTAGCAACTACAATCCAGCCCCTAAACCCGGTTACAGAAATGGGAATAAAATTTAGTGACATATTCTTTTGGTATTCTAACCTCGTCAGCCAAGTCTTTGAAATGCAAGCTGGAGTCACTTCTGAATCCACTTAAGTACATACCGGCTGCTATTCTTCCCACTAGTAGTACAACTGCATCTCGGCAACAATGCATAATTAATATGGCAACTCTGTGACCTTTGAGTTATTCCCGGATGGCACAGAATTATCTTACTAAATTCAACTGATTTACTGTGTGATTTCGATTGAATAATCTTCGTGATTGTCACTAAAAGTGTGATCTAAGGTTATCAATTTATGGTTTAGAGATCAAGAAAGTCATACCACGCGGATATTGCAACTAATCTTGTGTTTCACATTGTGATTTATCAGTCTGACCCACAACTGTGTCAATAACTGAAAGACAATTATTGTAGCTCTTCGCTATCTCTGAGTAACATGGCTACTTGTTAAGTGAACGTTGGTGTGGCTTGCAGTCCCACTCTCGCTGATAACCAAATGTTTAGCCGTTCTTTATATGGCTACAAGCAGTCATATCAAAATTCAATAGGCAATTCTTAAGAAATTTCCCAATCAAAAACCGTCTTGCTACTTCCAGTATCTCCTAGTGTAAGGGCAAAAAAGGTATGATTCTGCACAACTAATGACGATTCTTCCCACTTCTGCTGACATAATGTTTGGTTTACATGAATATGTAACTTCATTAATGAAATGCCACATTTCCATACTACCTGAGTATGACTCAAGACAGAAAGAAAACGCAATTCCTTTCGAAGTACAAAGTGAGTATTAACTTATTAATTCGTGTTATCGAAATATTTTTTCGTTAAGGTTATCTTGTTGAGAAGGATTTCATTTGTACTAGTACAGTGCATATTTTAATAGCGTTTTTCATTTGTTAATTGAACACAGTGGTAGACATAAAAGAGAAGTTAATCATAACCGATATATTCTTTCACATTATCTTAAACAGTCTGATTACCTACTCCATGCCTATACAAACGTATTGGTTTTGCTGAAATATGTCATCACACCTGGTTTAAAGAGCATTTTTGACTGGAAAGCGATTTTCTCGAGAGTTGCTCGGTAAGGAGTGGGAAAGGTAAATAATGGAGGGCATAAGATCAGAAGAATAAATGTGTGGGGTATTACTTCCCAAAAAACCTCCTGGATTTCTCTTTTATTTCTTTTCTAATAATCAGAATGAATTATTGTGTAGGAGCAACTTGCAATGCAGTTTTATAGGCCGTTTTTCTTATACTGCGAGTGGGAGGTGTATCAGCTGTTGGCAACAAATACTAGCTGCGAAGAACACACCCCTGGTGAGAAGTTCGTAGAGCATAACACCCTCTTTGGGCCACCAGATGAAGAATATTATGTTACTCTGAGCTTTCCTCGAGTGTATGTCTTTTGATGGTGTTCATCCGCTAATCTTTTCTTAAGAAATTATCATAAAAGCCTCATAACAATATTGACACCAGTGACAATATTGCATCGGAATGCAATGAGCGAACTGATGACGTTCAAGCAAAAATGCAGTAATAATCATCCCTTTTAGTTTTGTTACTTTTAATTAGAGCATGGAGCACCCCAGCACCCAGGTTATGAACCTTGCCTATTCAACACAAATGTCGCACAACGATTAAATGGTCACAGTTTGTCACATATGTCAATTATCAAGACTTCCTAAATGTGGAAAATCATTCGTTGGGTGGAATTATCTTTCTTCGAACAAAGAGGTCATTTTCTCTTGTTTTATGCTCAGAAGCACTCACCCCGCACGCAATACAAAGGTTCGAACTGCCTCCGGTGTCTTTGCCCTTCTATTAAACGCAAAGTGAACAATATGTCGTCAATATTAGATCTTTATTCTCTTGTGACTCTGTTTTACAAAGCTTAAACAACGTTTTAAAGTTTCAGTTATGTAAACTCCAATACGCAACTGCAAGATAAATACTAGTACTTGCAATAAGAAAATAACAGTTGATAAGTACACTTATAACGCCGTGTTGGAGTCACCTGATCGGGTGGCGTTAGACGTCAGCCGGTGGGTGGCGTGTGGCCAGATGCTGGTAGCCAGTGGCCACTGTAGAGCGAAGAAACACGAGCGTGAATCGTTCCGATCTCGGCGCACCGCCAGCTATTCTGCGGAATCGTTTCTGGAAGTTTTTGTTGCTGTGTATCTACATTTACATACACATTCCGTAACCGGCCGTACGGTGTGTGGTGGAGGGTACCCTGTACCACTGCTGGTCATTTCATTTCCTATTCCACTAGCAAATAGAGCGAAGGAAAAACGATTGTTCATATGCCTCCGTATGAGCTGTAATTTTTTGTATATTATCTTCGTGAACCTTACGCGCACTGTATGCTGGTGGCAGTAAAATCGTTCTGCAGTCAACTTTAAATGCTGGTTCTCTAAATTTTCTCTACAGTGTTCCTCGGAAAGGACGTCGCCTTTCCAACAGAGTTCCCATTTGACTTCCCAAAGTATCTTCGCAATACTTGCGTGTTACTCGAAACTACAGGCAATATATCTAGCAACCGCCTCTGAACTGCTTCGATGTCTGACTGTGAGGCTGATCCCGGCGGAGGTTAGAGTCCTCCCTTGGACATGGGTGTGTGTGTTCGTCCTTAGGATAATTTAGGTTAAGTAGTGAGTAAGCTTAGGGACTGATGACCTTAGCAGTTAAGTCCCATAAGATTTTACACACATTTTTTTTTTTGCCTCGATGTGTTCCTTTAATCTGAACTGACATAGATCCCGAACACTCTAGCAGTACTCAAGAATAGGTCGCACTAGCATCCTATGAGCAGTCTTCTTTACAGGTGAAGCACACTTTCTCAGAACTGCTCCAATAAGCCGATGTTCCTACCACAGTCCTCAAATACACGTTCCATTTCATATCTATTTGCAGCGTTACGTCCACATATTTAAACGAAGTTACTGTGTGAAGGAAGACACTACTAATGCTGTATTCGGACATTACGGGAGTGTTTATCCTTCTCACCTGACTTCATTCTCCTTTATCTATATTTAGAGCAACCTGACATTCATCACACAAACTAGAAATTTTGTCTAAGTTATCTTGTATCGTCCTACAGTCATTGAATGAGGACATCTTCCCGTACACCGCAGCATCATCAACAATTAACCGCTGGTTGCTGATCCTTCCCGCTAGATCAAGTAATGAAAATAACAGTGGCCCTATCACATATCCCTGGGTTCTATTACTTAAGAAGTCTTCGAGCCAGTCACATATCTGGCACCCTTTTTCATACCCTCGTACCTTCATTAACAGTCTGCAGTTGGGCACCATGTCAAATGTTTTTCGGAAATCTAGAAATATAAAATCTGCCTATCGGCCTTCATCCATAATTCACAGTATATCACGTGTGAAAAGGACAAGCTGCGTTTCCCGGGAGCGATGCTTTCTAAAATCATGTTGTCTCGTCTACATAAGCTTCTCGATCTGACGAAAACTTACTATATTTTCACTGAGGATGTATTGAAGGATTCTACACCAAACTGATGCTAGGGATGGTGGTCTGTTTTACCCTTTTACCCTTCTTACACACAGGGGTCAACTGTGCTTTTACCAGTAGCTTCGGCTGGGCCAGAGATTCGTAATTAAGTTAAGTAAGGGGGCAATGTCGTAGAGTACTCTTCGTAAAACCGGATTAGAATTCCATCTGGAACTGAGACTTAGTTGTTTTCAACTCTTTCATTTGTTTCTCCCCACGCCAGGGATGCCTCTTATTATATCATCCATACGGGAGTCTGCACAATGACAAAACGAACGCCGGTGTGGTTGTACGATTCTCCCACGTGAACAATTTCTTCATCGATACATTTAAGACTTCGGCTTTCCTTTTGCTATATTGTACTGTCACACTAGATTCGCCAACAAGTGACTGGATAAGCTGCGAGAAATTAGGGCTCATACGGAGGCGTGGAGATAGTCGTTTTTCCCTCGCCCTATTTGCCAGTGGAACAGGAAAGGAAATGACTAGCAATGGTAAAGGATACTGTCTCCCACGCAACGCGTGATGGCTTATGGAGTATGTACGTAGGTGTACATGTACATGTAGAACAGCAAAAATTTCCAGAAAAAATTCCACAGAAAAGGTCGCGGCTGCATCAAGATCAGAGCAGTTCACGCTCGAGTGTTTGTTCACCCCAAGCCGGACACCGGCTACCAGTAACTGGCCATACTTCACCCGCAGCCTGACGTGTGGCGCCGTACCATCAGGCGGCTGCAGCGCGGTGCTAAGAATGTGTTTATCATCCGTCATTTCTTTGGTGGAGATTCTAAAAACCTCAGCACTGCTTCGTGATTTTACACACGACCAGAATTTTGTAGGGTTCTCGGCCAGATCGTCTGCTACCGTATGATGGTGGCAGTGCCTCGTGCCTTGATCTTCGTACAAAAGTACCAATCTCGTTTGCGCGTTCTCTTTTGAACCGTGAGTGCAACAGCCTTCGCTTCTTCAGCATTTTCCGAATGTTGTTGTTAAACCACAATGGATCTTTACCAGCCTTACTCCTTCTCCAGAGATCGAGTTACTATCTGTTTAAACTTTGCCCATAATTCCTCTACGTCCATCATTCTGGAACTAAATGATGTCAGTTCATTGTCTAAGTGAGATGCTAACAACTGTTTAACTGCTCTTTCTAGCAGAAACACTCTTCTAGCGTTCTTGACTAATGTATTAACTTAACTAACCTTAGTTGCTCTGATGACATCACGATCACTATTCTCCGTCTCTGTTGTGACGCCGTCGATATGGTATGGCCTGTTCGTAGCTACAAGGTTAAAAATATTCCCATTGCGTATGGTCTGCCGAACTAACTGCTCAAGACAGTTTTGGGAAAACAAGTTCAAAAGCACTTTAGAAACCTGTCTGTCTGCACCCCCTTCAGTGGATCCATAGACATCCCAGTCTGTTCTCGGTAGGTTACAGTCACCTACAACTAGTATTGCATGATTTGAGTATTTATACGCTATTGACCATAGACTTTCTTCAATGACTCTGGACATGACACAGTGCAATCAGGTGTCTGGTAAAATCATCTAACAATTTATCTGATTTCGCCTAGATCTGTTATACACATCCAGATAACTGCACTCACACTCAATTTAGACCTCAATAGAGGCAATATTTTTGTCAACGGCAACAAACAGTCCCTTTCCTACGGCGTCTAATCTGTCTTTCGAATGTAAGTGCTAAATATCTCAGAGCTTTCTAATTGGGGTTTCAGCCAACTCTCGGTCCCAAGAAAAATTAGAGAGTGAGAATTTTCGTGGAGCGCTGTAAATTACTGGTGAGTTATAAAGTGATGCGAAGTATCTTTGAAGATCCAGGAAATTGCTAATTTTAGCGAACAGCAGAAATCGATTTCAAAAATAGAAGAAGAACTGGACTCTACCTTATGACTTTGTGTCTACATTTCCTGACGTTTATCACTAGACTACAAGCTGATATTCAGCACTATAACAGCTCGAGAAGAAGACAACACTTCCTCCAGAGACTTCCACCTCCTACAGTGTTATCACATCGCGCATATGGCTGGACTTAGATTCCTGAGGGGGGTTGGGTTTGTAAGGTGTCAGGCAAATCCAACACCTTCCATGAAAACCATGACATGATAAGCAAATCCAGTAGTAAGTCACATAGCTCCGCATAAATCGTGACATTAAATTAACCAAAGCAATACGAATAACGAGTGAGCAAATGGAATACCACAGACTAACACAAGAATGCCTAAATGCATGTCATACCTTCCCACCGTGAGACAGACGCAGTTCCGAGGGGAGAAACGAGAACAGAAGCCGAGAGCAGAACCGTGTTAAGCTGGAAGGCCCTACGAAAAGGGACGGACACCCACGTCACCAACTAACCGCTAGGACCACCCCCCCCAGCCCATGTTAAAAGCTAGAGCCCTCCAGAAGAACAGTATAGATCTTACGATAACACTAAAAGGACCACACCAGCTGCAAGTTTTAGCGTGAGACTTTTTTGCGTCTCTGTTACGTTGCAAACTTTAAAAACATCGCCCCACCACGAAAAGGATAACGTTTCTCATTGGATAGACAGAATTTTTGTAGGCAGAGCTTAAGGTTAACATTGAGACCCTGATTGGTCAGATGAAATCACAGCCAGATAGTTTTTTAAACCAACTTCGGTAGATTGTAGTAAGGAGAAGTTAGGAGAGAGTTGCTTCCGAGACGGCGAGGTGAGCGGAGCTGTGCTGTCCGCCGCCCTCTGACGAACACCGACAAGGTAATGAACGAACGCGATGCCACATAACAACGCATAAAGCTTCACTCAGAACTGCAGAAGTCTCATCTGTTACACCCCCTTTTTGCGTAATACTAGTGTCGATCGCCAATTAAAGCTCATGGTGTTGACATTTGCCACTTGAAGTAAAAATCTGAAATGCGGTAATTTTTCTGTTATATACACTCCTGGAAATGGAAAAAAGAACACATTGACACCGGTGTGTCAGACCCACCATACTTGCTCTGGACACTGCGAGAGGGCTGTACAAGCAATGATCACACGCACGGCACAGCGGACACACCAGGAACCGCGGTGTTGGCCGTCGAATGGCGCTAGCTGCGCAGCATTTGTGCACCGCCGCCGTCAGTGTCAGCCAGTTTGCCGTGGCATACGGAGCTCCATCGCAGTCTTTAACACTGGTAGCATGCCGCGACAGCGTGGACGTGAACCGTATGTGCAGTTGACGGACTTTGAGCGAGGGCGTATAGTGGGCATGCGGGAGGCCGGGTGGACGTACCGCCGAATTGCTCAACACGTGGGGCGTGAGGTCTCCACAGTACATCGATGTTGTCGCCAGTGGTCGGCGGAAGGTGCACGTGCCCGTCGACCTGGGACCGGACCGCAGCGACGCACGGATGCACGCCAAGACCGTAGGATCCTACGCAGTGCCGTAGGGGACCGCACCGCCACTTCCCAGCAAATTAGGGACACTGTTGCTCCTGGGGCATCGGCGAGGACCATTCGCAACCGTCTCCATGAAGCTGGGCTACGGTCCCGCACACCGTTAGGCCGTCTTCCGCTCACGCCCCAACATCGTGCAGCCCGCCTCCAGTGGTGTCGCGACAGGCGTGAATGGAGGGACGAATGGAGACGTGTCGTCTTCAGCGATGAGAGTCGCTTCTGCCTTGGTGTCAATGATGGTCGTATGCGTGTTTGGCGCCGTGCAGGTGGGCGCCACAATCAGGACTGCATACGACCGAGGCACACAGGGCCAACACCCGGCATCATGGTGTGGGGAGCGATCTCCTACACTGGCCGTACACCACTGGTGATCGTCGAGGGGACACTGAATAGTGCACGGTACATCCAAACCGTCATCGAACCCATCCTTCTACCATTCCTAGACCGGCAAGGGAACTTGCTGTTCCAACAGGACAATGCACGTCCGCATGTATCCCGTGCCACCCAACGTGCTCTAGAAGGTGTAAGTCAACTACCCTGGCCAGCAAGATCTCCGGATCTGTCCCCCATTGAGCATGTTTGGGACTGGATGAAGCGTTGTCTCACGCGGTCTGCACGTCCAGCACGAACGCTGGTCCAACTGAGGCGCCAGGTGGAAATGGCATGGCAAGCCGTTCCACAGGACTACATCCAGCATCTCTACGATCGTCTCCATGGGAGAATAGCAGCCTGCATTGCTGCGAAAGGTGGATATACACTGTACTAGTGCCGACATTGTGCATGCTCTGTTGCCTGTGTCTATGTGGCTGTGGTTCTGTCAGAGTGATCATGTGATGTATCTGACCCCAGGAATGTGTCAATAAAGTTTCCCCTTCCTGGGACAATGAATTCACGGTGTTCTTATTTCAATTTCCAGGAGTGTAGTTATTGAGAAGCCACATCAGCCACTGTAATTTACGACAAGTTAGATAAGTAATTAAAGATAATAGTTTTCTCTCTTGTGAAACTTAATTTAAACCTAGATTATAGATGTGATATGGCATAGGTCATCCTTCGATCCATTGTAGAACTTGGAAACCTACTCAGGGAACATTCGTTCACATTTTTGATGAACGCAGTTGTTTTTTATCATCCTGTATTAAAACATTTCCTTTTATCAAAAGTGCAATTTATAGACAATGTTTTGTGAGTAGAATATAATTTCCAGTGGTAAACTTAACTGCTTTTTCGACGTTATTTTACCAGCTAACTAAAAATAGGAAAGCTTTGAACCCCTTCCACTAAATTTAGTTAGTATTAAGATTCTTTTACAGGGAGTGCAGTGGAGCTGACACTGAAATCATTAAGTATTAGGTTATATCATCGCTAGTCTCACTGAACTCTTCTGAACTCTACATGTCATGTGTGGTCTGGCGTATCCTTACCAGCAGCAGGTCCCAGGTTCAAACTAGTCAATTCCCAAAAAAACACGCTCAGAGCGTCGTTTCGCGAAAGTGGTAGGGAGACACGATACAGAACAAACAGACACCACGCAGAATGTTAGAGATTTAGTAACCGCCTGAAGTGAATGACTTGGACTTGTTTTCTGTGGCGCCTGGCTGGCGGTCAGGTTTCATGTCTAAGTCCATACTTAAAAAATGACAATAACGACTTACATTAGAAAACACATAGTTCATTATTTATAAGGCAACAACTAAAAAAAGTCCAAAAATTTCACAGTTTTTCACGGATTACTCAGGAAGTAGCGGTTTTTGGATTTGTACTACCATAACTGATCTACAGAACATATAAAAATTAGAATTAAATCATGCTTTGCAATTTTAGCGTTTTTAATATATTTTGACTGGCCTAACTGTGATTAACGGCCGCAGCTCTGTTGCACATATTCTTACACGCTTCTGTGGGGCAATGGATTTTGCTGATGCCAGAGGGTTGCTACTACTACTGATCTGCCTATTAGAATAAGAGCAGGTATTCAAATGTCGCAACAGGTACTACAACTGCCATCACGAGAAGCTAAAAACTTGCAACAGTCACTACACTTTCCAAAATCTACAAATTTGTTGTTATTATCTACAACCTATGTAAAATTTTGTTATGCCATTATAACCCCTGATTTCTTCAAGTGAGTGTATGCTCCCTCACACAATTTCAGGGACACTTTTTTTCCTCTTCCACACATTTTCAAAATCCTTGGACAGTGGGAGGACGATTGCTGCTCATTGTGTGTATTTGTACGCTATCATGGGAACCAAAAACGCTGTGAGCTGCTTACACTCTGATAGCTTCATTGTCTTGCACTGAACTGTTTTCGTAGGGCTGTAGCAGCTGGTCACGTACGAGCGGATTTTATCAACGGTTATTTCTGATGGATTCTCGAATCTCCCTAGTCCTCACCTGCGCGTTAGTGGAGACACAACGTTGACGCCTTCAGCCCCAGTTCTCGAACAGAAGACCCTGCCTCATTCGCTGGGCACACAAGTGCATATTTCTGCAGTGATGGGGCAGGCCACATTCAAAAAGTCCCTGAGTTTTCCTGTGGTTTACCCTTAACAGCAGTTTCTAGTTGTTCCCAGTATGGGGAAGGAGTGTACCACTCACCACCTCGAAAAACTTATAAAATTCGGCCGCAGAAGACCTCGTTTTTGGAAAATGACCCAGGAACATCACACGAACAAGAGTATAAAAATCATGGCGCAGGAAGAGATGGTCGAAACATTTATACATGATGTCACAACTATGGACATAGTTTGAGGTCAGGTTTCAGGAAGGAGTTCAGAAGGTGGAGGCATTAGAAAGAAGCGGGAAAAGGAAAGAATGATTTGTACAAACCAATAAAAATTTATTGTGGTATGTTCGTTATTGTTTTAGGCAGAATGTTTTACATTCATTATTTCACTAGTATTGCGAGTTATTTTTCTTTACAAAGGATCAAAAACGCTCGCTTCCTATCGTATCAAACCTTCATGATTCTCAAAGAAGTACCACCGATTCAGGAAGCAAATCCTTTTGTATGTGGCCTGTTATTCCCACCTTATTAGCGCTATCTTTTTTCATGTTGCACCGAGGCCTGTTGATTCGCAGGCTTCGCCGGGTACCCGACGATCCGCTGGCCTCGACGGCGCATTGCGGCTCGCGCACTCCAGAGCCCGAACCGCACAATAACCCTGAAAGAGTGGTTCAGTGTGGGGCGGCGGAGGGGTGAAGTGGACTACGATAGTCGTCGTGGGTTTGTGGACCACTACGGCTGCGGCGGGGACGGAGCCTCTCCGTTGTTTCTAGGCCCGCGGTTAACATACAATACAATGGTACTCCGAATCGATCTACGAAGACTTGCTGCAAACTAATGCCTCCAAATTTTTTATTTTGTTCTCAATATCAATTGAGATATTTCATGTCATGCATGTTACTTTGTGAAATTTCCCGCTTCGCTGACACAGTTTGTAACTATTTGCCGCTAAAGGTCTCCGAGCCGTAGCGTGTAACATTGCAGTGTGTAAAGTAACTATGTCGGTGCGTGAGAACAGCGTGCTGTAATTGAGTTGCTAACCGCAGAAAAAGTTCCTCCATACATGGAGCACCCTATACTTCAGCATGACAATGTCACACCACACACGAGCCCTGCGACAACTGCAGAAATCCGACGCCCTGAATTCACTATTATCGATCATCCTGCATACAATCCCGTCTTGGTCCCATCCAGCTTTCATCTATTTCCAAAACGTAAAGCACGCTTTCGAAAGGTGAGGTTGTGGCTCCATCAACAAATTCAGACATTCTGCAGTCACAGTATCAAGAACCTGGTCTTTGGTTGGGACAAATGACTATGTTGAGAAATAAAATGTAGACATGAAAAATAAAGAGCGAAATGTTGATCAGGTTTATTTTATTTAAAAATCTTTAAGTTTCACAGAAAAATTTCGGAGACATTACCTTTCAGCAAGTCCTCGTATTCCATATTCTTGTGATAGTCGTGAGATCACAACCACCAGGAGTAGCATAATCGCAGAGCGTTAAACCGCAGTATCGATAGGTCACTACCTTATCACAATCGAATTCCAACACGTGCTGACAGAGATTTTTCCTTCTTGAACGAGGCATAACACGGTCTTCTCACAAACAAATAACATTCGAATGCTATTTCTGATTTAGAAACGTGCTGTGTAATACAGGGCTATTACAAATGATTGAAGCGATTTCATAAATTCACTGTAGCTCCATTCATTGACATATGGTCACGACACACTACAGATACGTAGAAAAACTCATAAAGTTTTGTTCGGCTGAAGCCACACTTCAGGTTTCTGCCGCCAGAGCGCTCGAGAGCGCAGTGAGAGAAAATGGCGACAGGAGCCGAGAAAGCGTATGTCGTGCTTGAAATGTACTCACATCAGTCAGTCATAACAGTGCAACGACACTTAAGGACGAAGTTCAACAAATATCCACCAACTGCTAACTCCATTCGGCGATGGTATGCGCAGTTTAAAGCTTCTGGATGCCTCTGTAAAGGGAAATCAACGGGTCGGCCTGGAGTGAGCAAAGAAACGGTTGAACGCGTGCGGGCAAGTTTCACGCGTAGCCTGCGGAAGTCGACGAATAAAGCAAGCAGGGAGCTAAACGTACCATAGCATGGTGCTCCACCTCACTTCCATCATGATGTTCGCCATTTCTTAAACAGGAGATTGGAAAACCGATGGATCGCTCGTGGTGGAGATCATGATAAGCAATTCATGTCATGGCCTCCTCGCTCTCCCGACTTAACCCCATGCGATTTCTTTCTGTGGGGTTATGTGAAAGATTCAGTGTTTAAACCTCCTCTACCAAGAAACGTGCCACAACTGCGAGCTCGCATCAACGATGCTTTCGAACTCATTGATGGGGACATGCTGCGCCGAGTGTAGGAGGAACTTGATTATCGGCTTGATGTCTGCCGAATCACTAAAGGGGCGCATATCGAACATTTGTGAATGCCTAAAAAAACTTTTTGAGTTTTTGTATGTGTGTGCAAAGCATTGTGAAAATATCTCAAATAATAAAGTTATTGTAGAGCTGTGAAATGGCTTCAATCATTTGCAATAACCCTGTATTTCCTTATATACAGATTGTCGTTTGCGCTACCCCAACCATTTGAGCGGGTGTGGAGAATTGTTAATCATTTGCACTTCCAAGTGTGTAGTACACTTCACGCCAACTTAGCGTTTCTTGCAAGCCATCTATGTAGTGTTGCAATTTTAATTCTATTCTATGTCATATGATGTAAAGTGCTGGTGATAGAAACCGATCAATTTTCAACGGGCATTGCAGGAAACTGGCCGAATAAAATATTAATCAACCCTTTAAAAGATGATACCGATCGTTTTGCAGTGTTGAAGATGGCGCAGGGCTGGTGCCAGGTAGTCATGTGACCCTCCACCGCTGGCTTAAGTCATGGCAGTTAAGTGGCTCGTGTGTGTCAGACGGTTGTATGGAATCGACGCAATTAGATGGTGCGACCTGGAGACGTGCGAGAACGGCGTGTTTGGACATGCACATGGCCACACCACGAATGAAGTCCTCGATTCGTTGGTGTATCAACGAGGACAAGGAGTGGTATATCCCCGCAGACATGTAACGCGGCGCAAGAACGGTAGTAGTGAAAGGATCCCAACTGAGGAGACCGGAGACGAGTGTCACGCGTTATCAGCAATCAGTTACAAACCCAAACTGCTACTGTCAGTGAATGCAGATCCATGGCAACCAGATTCCGAGAAACACTGAGAGGGAACGGCTTACAGTGGATATTTGGAGTCGAGTGTTTCGAGCTAACATCCCAAAGATGTTCGGGCTCGCATGCGGTTCCTCTTCGTCAAAATATCTTGGTTCAAATTCGTATAGGGGCTGACCTGCACGTGTGGCATTACACGCCCTATATTAGACACTTGTGACCCTTTGGTTAAATTGTCTGGTTGATGGCAAGTTTGCGAAATACAAAGTTAATATAACGTATAATAGCAGTAATAATAATATCTGGAACTAAATTAACGACTCATAAATGATGTAGGCCATACAGTTGCGATTTGGTTAGAATAATGTGTATTCAAAAAGCAAACTAATAGTGAAAGTGGTCGTATCTAGAGTTACTGTTACTCTCTAGCGCATATCCATTTGACACAGTTCAGTCGTTCACAATCTCGCGAAATACAAGTTATTTACGCGAAAAGTTAACTACAGGCGCGCGGCTGCTTACTGCTTAGAGACTAAGTCCTTCAATACCACACAACGCGAAAGGTTCTGAGTCGTTTCACTTCCCAGCTGCCTAAAAGCTAGCTGTCCGCTTTCGCGTCTCAATCCGAACTGTGCACTTTGGTGTCTCCAGCCGAACTGTCCGCTTTCACGTCTGCACCAGCACTTATTCTGCTCGTCCCCGACCGCGTTTTCCTGTGCGCCGAACTTCGTTATTCAACTGACTAGGGAAGTTCCCTTTCCTCAAGTCGACCATCTGATTGGCGACAGCTTATTCTACATTATTTTACATTTCAACATATTTAAATAATCAAAGCTTGACCACTTTCGCGTTGTAAATACCGTAACAATAATATCTATTACATAATAAACTTTCAATAACCAATAATATTTCCTTCTTAACTTTGAATGTCACGGCCTGTAGCCTTGCACCAATGTGCTTTCTGATGAATAAATAAAGAACAAAAGTAAATATTATGCACTAAACCTTACAACAAATATTCTACTACCTAATGATTCAATAAGGTGTCATAGTGTCAACGTTCAATGTGTTTTGTGTGGAGGAAATGATGATCTGATGCTTAACTGTAAATCTAATAATTTTAATTTATTAAATCTTTTAAACAAATAAAGTGTCAGAGTTGATATTTACAACGTTTGTCATTTTAATGATGCGCTTCCATATGAAATGTCGATCGTTAAGATCGACTAAAGCGTTCAGATTTTAGCATTCAGGTCTTTGTTACAAAACTTGTGAATTTCACTTTAACAGTAAATCCTAAACTATTATAGACATGATCAATATTCAAGTTTTATTGGGATCACCATGAAAATTTATGGACCATGGCGGATTAAAATTACTGTAGCTTGATTCCCTTCATTACTACACAATTAAATAGTTTTCATAAATGTTTCCCTTTATCGCCGATCTTAGGTCCCCCATATTTGACACTGCTACGCCTCCTTGGCCGCAAACAGCTTCTACTGGGTTTCCCTGTGACATAGGTTCTCGTCTGTCTTACTCGCAGACTACAGCGCTTAGGCCTCAATAGGCAATAGACGTCTGTGAGTTTCCCCACCTCATGGTGAATCTGCACCCTTTGTGGCACCGGTTCCTGGATGACAAGGTTTGTTTCACAATTCCTGAAGGCTGACTCTTGCGATCATATCTTTAGATGAGAGCGAAATGCTCGTTAACTCACAATGTCTCACGAAAGGCCTTTGCTCAGAGTGGCGCATAAAGCTGCATGTCTTCAATAAAACAACACAGAAACTCTATAGTAGCTGAGTGGGTGTGCACAGTGTGGTCTGCCGAGTTGCAACTTTGTCTTTTTCAAAATGATACAAGGCGTCGAGACATTTAATCGGCAATATGTGGCGTTTGTAGTTCAAGCCACAAGTGGCTCTGTAATGTTTTGGAGGATATTTCGTACATTCACGTAGGCCCACTCATGCAGGCTACGCTGAACATAAAGCAGTATATTTCAACGTTCTCGGTGGCCAAGACCAGCACCACTACTATAAAAGCCGTGACAGTGTGGCTGGTGGTAAAAGCCGGACAGTTCACGTGAGAGATGCAGCTGTATGTGTATAGCAGGCACAAATATCAGAATTCTATTTGCTCATCTTGCCTCTTGTAATATTAATGTACAGCTTGCAGAAGATCATGCACGTTCATGATTCCGTTTATGATTTGCTGCTGAAACTATTTTGTGAAAAATGCAGATCTATTTTCCATTAAAGAGCATGTAAAATGCGTTGAAGGGATGTAATTAATTTTTCAGTGTTTCAAATCATGCCACATCACTGATAAAAATACAATCACGAAATATGACGCATCATTCCACATTAGTGACTGCTTCGTAAGTCACGAACTTAAAATCGTTAACTGTCACGTAGATCACAGTTTTAATGAATCAAGAATAACAATAAATAATGTTTCCGAATAATGAACACACTTCTGCTCAAAATACTACTTACTGCCGCACGCAATCTTGCACTCACGACGGCTTACATCGCTGGATATCATTAAAGTCACTGTCGGCCACAGTGGAGTCTCTGTGTCGCAGCGTTCGACCAATCAGCGGCCAGAAAAGTCAACGTTACCGTATAAGACCATGCTACGATCAGCGAATGAAGCGGTGTGTCCAAGTGCATTGTCACGCCCCAATCGCGACCGCAACGTAATAACAACGCAATATGCTACCCAACAGTAGAGCTTAAGACATATTGCGCAACATTACAGCTCGCCCTGGGCCAGTTTGCTGCAAACGCTAGACAGGTCTTGTCCTTTCTTCTACATCCTCATGATGAATATACTGTGGAGCTGCCCATCTTCGAAGAAGGTAGCCATTGCACGTTTAGAAGATATCCGTGTACTATTTTGAGAATTTAGTAAACACTCTTGAATATGGTACTCTGCAGTAAAGAAAAAGCCTGCAGCGCTCTTCCCAAACAGCGAGAGCAATTACGCTGTATATCCCGCAAATAGATGTAGTGTTAGCATACCTATATCTGAAAAGTTGTGCATCATTGAGACTTCAGTTTTTCCCTTCACTGATGATGTCAAAAATTTTTAATTACGCACGAGATAAAATACTTTTCTCTTGTTTTCCCTGGAGCGTTCTGTTGTATGCAGTGGAGTTCACTTTGAACACGGATGATGTCTTTCTGCTCAGTCACTATTTCACTACTGAAAATGAAATATTGACGTGGTGAGCAGACAGTAAAGCAGCAGTGATTCAATATATTCTGCGCAAGTCGCGAACAACTAAGAAGCATTCGCTGTAGTTTGCAGTAAATGAACTGAAATAGTCTCTCATTTCAACAGTGAGTTATTTCGCACGTACGGGTCTCCGTAACTGGTACTGTAGTCAGTACGTGTGCTTCGCGACCTCTGCGAGGTAGGCCGCTGCACCGTGCGCGGTGCGCCTGCAGTCAGCAGAAAGCCAGTTCGACCGCTTCCGACCTCCACTGTGCTCAGCTGTTTGATTGCTGACCTCCGCCAACTGCGGTTCACCGCTCACTGCTGCTTTCTGCCAATGGGATACGGACTGTGCGTGCCTTAAACTTTGCACCAACGTCTCTTGACATTGTTTCTCATGCTACACGTCGAATTAGTACATACGTTACCCAGTACGAGGCCATTATAGAAGTTTTTAGACTTCGACTTGGCAGCTGCAAATTTCGAATTTCCAAGCTTCATTCGTGGTCAAGGACACTGTCCTGCTGAAGCACGCCTTATTAAGGCCTCATATCACTTACTTTTTCCCATCTATCTGGTCCATAAGACTTCTGTAGTTGCGTCTTTTTATACCTTTTTCAGTGCAATTCGTCAGAATAATATATTTTTTATTTCAGTAATCGCTGAGTGCTACCTTTCCGTCAGATGCAAGGACTTTCATTTCCCATTGGTGAAAGGTCACCAGCTCACACCCTCTGTCTTCATTGCAGTTTCGTTCCTGGAGTGAAGCTATAGGCACACGTCTCAAGCTCGGTAACAATGTGGAGTTCAAGACCTGCTCCCTTCTTCAATATCTGGTCTGCACAAAACTTTCTCATAATAAATTTTATTATGTAAAGCGTACACACCTCTTCGTTGTGAAATGCTTGTTACGCCAGCTATTGCATTCACCTTTAATCAACGATCGTCTAATACCGTACATTGTACTTTCCTGGTTCCTTAATTTGTTGTTGTACATTCTGGATGTCCTTCATGTGGATCAAGACATCCATTTCTTAATTATTGAAAGAATATACTACTTAGAAACGTTCAACGTGGGATGGATTTCCGCTGGCGATAAATTATCCGTACTAAATCAGGGAGTGGTATTTTAGTTTATCCATTTGAACAAAACGCACAGCTCGATGACTTTAAATTGCAGGTAAACAAAAGTGATCTACAAATCAAATTGACCTTTAACTTCCGTTGTAGCACAACATGAACAAACATAAAAGAACGTACTTTATTGTTGCTATCAGCGGCTCTGCGAAAAATGTAGAGCTTTTCTTCATGACTTTGTATACTTTTTCGGTAACAATATCCAAGGGCTCAAAAAGGAAGAGAGTTTAAGGTCAAATGGGAATTTTGTCTTCGAACAACTACATAAACTAATACAAAACGAATTTAATTTTCACTGGGATAAATTCGGGCCTGCTGGTACACTCCTGGAAATGGAAAAAAGAACACATTGACACCGGTGTGTCAGACCCACCATACTTGCTCCGGATACTGCGAGAGGGCTGTACAAGCAATGATCACACGCACGGCACAGCGGACACACCAGGAACCGCGGTGTTGGCCGTCGAATGGCGCTAGCTGCGCAGCATTTGTGCACCGCCGCCGTCAGTGTCAGCCAGTTTGCCGTGGCATACGGAGCTCCATCGCAGTCTTTAACACTGGTAGCATGCCGCGACAGCGTGGACGTGAACCGTATGTGCAGTTGACGAACTTTGAGCGAGGGCGTATAGTGGGCATGCGGGAGGCCGGGTGGACGTACCGCCGAATTGCTCAACACGTGGGGCGTGAGGTCTCCACAGTACATCGATGTTGTCGCCAGTGGACGGCGGAAGGTGCACGTGCCCGTCGACCTGGGACCGGACCGCAGCGACGCACGGATGCACGCCAAGACCGTAGGATCCTACGCAGTGCCGTAGGGGACCGCACCGCCACTTCCCAGCAAATTAGGGACACTGTTGCTCCTGGGGTATCGGCGAGGATCATTCGCAACCGTCTCCATGAAGCTGGGCTACGGTCCCGCACACCGTTAGGCCGTCTTCCGCTCACGCCCCAACATCGTGCAGCCCGCCTCCAGTGGTGTCGCGACAGGCGTGAATGAAGGGACGAATGGAGATGTGTCGTCTTCAGCAATGAGAGTCGCTTCTGCCTTGGTGCCAATGATGGTCGTATGCGTGTTTGGGGCCGTGCAGGTGAGCGCCACAATCAGGACTGCATACGACCGAGGCACAAGGGCCAACACCCGGCATCATGGTGTGGGGAGCGATCTCCTACACTGGCCGTACACCACTGGTGATCGTCGAGGGGACACTGAATAGTGCACGGTACATCCAAACCGCCATCGAACCCATCGTTCTACCATTCCTAGACCGGCAAGGGAACTTGCTGTTCCAACAGGACACTGCACATCCGCATGTATCCCGTGCCACCCAACGTGCTCTAGAAGGTGTAAGTCAACTACCCTGGCCAGCAAGATCTCCAGATCTGTCCCCCATTGAGCATGTTTGGGACTGGATGAAGCGTCGTCTCACGCAGTCTGCACGTCCAGCACGAACGCTGGTCCAACTGAGGCGCCAGGTGGAAATGGCATGGCAAGCCGTTCCACAGGACTACATCCAGCATCTCTACGATCGTCTCCATGGGAGAATAGCAGCCTGCATTGCTGCGAAAGGTGGATATACACTGTACTAGTGCCGACATTGTGCATGCTCTGTTGCCTGTGATTATGTGCCTGTGGTTCTGTCAGTGTGATCATGTGATGTATCTGACCCCAGGAATGTGTCAATAAAGTTTCCCCTTCCTGGGACAATGAATTCACGGTGTTCTTATTTCAATTTCCAGGAGTGTATATTGGTAAAGGGCGTACTAGTCGTCCGAGCCGTCGCAGGATCGAATGCCTGTCGGACCACGGGAATTTTCAGTCTGTGTTTAGATTAGATTAGATTAGATTTACTTTCATTCCAATTGATCCGTAGTGAGGAGGTCCTCCAGGATGTGGAACATGTCAGAAAAACAACAATACATGACAAATATTTAAACTAAAACAAATAAGCTAATGTACCATTCCACAGGTCCCAAGTGGAATGATCGTCATTTTTTAATGAACACTAAGAGTCAATTTACAAATACTATTGCACTGAATTTAAAATAAAAAAGTTTTATATTTATTTATAAGGTAAGAAACATGTAATACAACTACTGTAATACTTATTTACAATGAACACATTACTGCACTGAAATGGTGCAGAAGTTAGATTATACTTACACACCCACACACACACACACACACACAAATTTTCAGTGAACACATTACTGCACTGAAATTGTGCAGAAGTTATGTTGTACTTATATACAAATCAGTTGGTTTTCCTCAGAAATTCATCAATGGAGTAGAAGGAGTTGGCCACCAATAAATCCTTTAGGCTTCTCTTAAACTGAATTTCATTGGTTGTTAAGCTTTTTATGGCTGCTGGCAAGTTATTGAAAATGTGTGTTCCTGAATAATGCACACCTTTTTGTACAAGACTAAGTGACTTTAAATCCTTGTGAAGATTATTCTTATTTCTAGTATTGATTCCATGAATTGAGCTGTTGGTTTGAAAAAGTGATATATTTTTAATGACAAATTTCATTAAGGAATAAATATATTGGGAAGCTGTAGTTAGTATCCCTAGTTCCCTAAACAGGCTTCTGCAGGATGTTCTTGAGTTCACACCACATATAATTCTTACTGCACGTTTAAACTAACCTACAACTCTCAACGGTGTTAGGAGTCACTCATGGTTTGGTTGCCACGGTAAACTACAGGTCTCCTTTCACCGATAACTGGTGTAGGTTAGGGACACGCAATTCACCGAAGTGGTGCACAATTGAAAGAGTTCCACTTCGTAGTTCAGCGACACAAAGTTATTCTTAGGGAAAACAAATTACTAAGAGTGCATTAGTAAACTTAAAAAATTCGCATACACTCAATTATGAATTCTGTAACCTCCTAAATCAGTTTAGGCAAATACCGGGGTAATTTCTATAACAACCTGCCGCTACTACCGTTTGTCATCCTTCGACAGCCCCAATTTTGCTTTTCTAATGACCACTTTTATTGTGAAATTTTATGTAAGACCTAATCGTGATTGCTATGTGTATCAATCGCTCTATTCACTCTATTCATGTTTCTTCTATTTATGATAAAATTATATTATCCATAATTTGAACAACCAATATATAGCCATACCATTACAGTATGCTCAAAGCTACTCTACTGGCACTGCACTATCCACTGGATTTGTTATACTACAGGTCACCAATATTACTGTCGCTGTATCACAACTCTCTTTACGAGGACTCATTTATTGCTATCTTATTTGCCTAAAATGCCGAATACAGCTGATGTATAGCTTATATACCCGATAAAAATGAGAACAGTGGTACCACATTAACTATGTTACTAAAAATTTAGCAATCACTTTCTTTGCAACCAATAGTGTCTCCAAACTACAATGTGCCTTTCATTGCTCAAGCTTAAATGTAGCCTTTACATTAGAACCACTAATCTGTGCTCTCTTCTCTAGCTCTATCTCTCTCTCTATTTCTCTCTCTCTCTCTCTCTCTCTCTCTCTCTCTCTCTCTCTCTCGCTATCTCTGCCTTTCTCTACATTCTCCACTCATCTCCACTCCCACTCTTCCTCATTATGTCGCCGTACTACCTATTTCTCGTGCATTCAACGCACACGTGCAGAGACACACAGAACCGATTAGAGGTGTTCATTACACAGTTCCGTGCAGTTTGTTTCAGATACTCCTCTTACAACGGACATGTCATCTTGATGGTTGAAACCTGGAATATGGAAAGTTGTTCCCACCTTGCAAGGCTATTTCTCAGTTTCATAGATGTACATGTTCCTGTTTGGAGGGAATCGCATTGGACTATGGATCCATCGTGAATGTCTCCACAGCGTAGATTGTTGACGGCTGACGTGTGGTGTAGGACATATTTAAATAGCTGCACTTTTGGTGGGCGTAGAGGAACTGATGATAGGTTATGACCTGCTTGCAGACAAGGTTCGTCGGCCAATGTTCCGCTTATCGCGAACGGTGATGGCATATTTCACGACGACAACGCATTTTTGCAATTATGCACTTTCGAAAGAGCTATGGTTAGATGAATACAACTCGTACGTTCCTCATCGTCAGTTGCCTGGACGCTTAGCAGCTCAGTCACATAGAACACTCGTAGGGTTTCATAGAACGAAACTTACAGTACATGTTGTTATCAGCACCGAAGCCCGAATTGCACTCAACGTGGATGATTCTATCACTGGTTTGCTAAAGAAATCTTTTTATATCACTGTGACGAGTGATCGCTTCCTTATGAAAGACGAAAGAAGAGCCCGTATGAAATCAACTGCGATAACAGAGTGACTCTAGGGTGCACTTCTATTTTGCAAGTAACAAATGCATTATCTTCTCGACCATCACCATTACATAATTATTTTGTCATTATTGTATTGAGCAAAAAATAGTTTATTATTTTCACTTCGTACCACGTGCCTTGCTTTGAAAAGTAGTACACTCAGATGCGTTTATGGTCTTTTTATGCGGAACATGTGCCATAAGTATACATTTGATTTACACTTTAAGACCAAAAAATCGCACCAAGCAGGAATCATCCGAAAGAGACGGAAATCAGTAGATGTCAAGCACATGTACAGACAAACAAATGATTACAACTCCAGAAAAATTCAAGAGAAAGTGCTTCAGAAAGTGAGGAAGTCAATAACCCATTGGTCCACCTCTGGCCCTTATACGAGCGGTTACGGCTTGGGACTGATTGATGCATTTGACAGAGTTGTTGGATGTCCTCCTGAACGATATCGTGCAAAATTCTGTCCAATTAGCGCATTACATCGTCAAAATCCCGAGCTGGTTGGAGGTCCCTTCCAATAATTCTTGAAACGTTCTCAATCGGGGAGAGATCGGGTGACCCTTCTGGCCAAGATACGGTTTAACAAGCACGAAGGCAAGCAGTAAAAACACTCACAATGTGGGGGTTTGAATTTCCTTCCTGAAATGTAAGCCCAGGATGGAGTGCCATGAAGGGCAACAATAGGGGCTGTAGAATACCGTGGACTTACCTCTGTACTGTAAGGATGATAAGCTAAGGGGTTCTGCTATGAGAATAAGTGGCACCCTAGACTATCAGTCTTGGCTGGTTGTAGGAACATATGATGGGAGGCAATCAGCTTGTATCCCACCGCTGTCTGGAATATCTCCACACACGTTATCGCAGGTCATCAGGGCTGAGTTCGAAGAGGTACTCATCAATGAAAACTATTCTATTCCAGGCAATGAGTTTCCAGGCCTAAGATGTGTCTGGAGACGCCCCGGACAGCGGTGGAATACCAACCGCTTGCCATACGGCCCGACAGCCAGGAGTGATGGTCTGGGGTGCCATTTCTTTTCATAGAAGGACACCTTTGGTTGTCGTCCGCGGTACCCTTACAGCACAGTGGGAAGTCGACGATATTCTACGCCCCCTTTTGTTGCCCTTCATGGCAAGCCATCCTGGGCTTACATTTCAGCGATATTATACCCACGCGCACACGGCGAGAGTTTCTACTGCTTGACTTCGTGCTTGACAAACCCTTCCTTGTCCAGAAAAGTCACCGGATCACTTCCCAACTGAGAACGTTTGAAGCATTACGGGCAGAGCCCTCCAGTCATCTCGGGATTTTGAGGATCTAACTTGCCAGTTGGACATAATTTGTGGCGTTATAAACCTCAGGAGAACATCCAACAAATTTACCAACCAATGCCAAGCCAAGAGTAGCTGCTTGCATAAGGGCGAGAGTTGGACCTACTCGTTACTGACTTCCTCACTTTGTGAAGCTCTTTCCGTCCCTTCGTAGTGCGTCGTTTTCAGATGTGCATTTATGTCTCAATTTCGGTATTATTTGCCTAAGTGTTAATGAATATAAGTCAAAAACGTTTCAACTTTGAAATTTTTTATAGTTGCGAATTGCAGGAAACGGTTTTAATTTTTGAACCTAGTTACTTGTGCTGCAGTATATGGTGATAACGTCATCGTGACGATATCACTTAGAGACACACAGCTAGATACGCATTTGTTTGGCCATGTAGTATTCTGTGTGCTGCAGGGGAATTCTGGAACAGATTGATAGCAATTTTGATTCGATTCTTGGCAGTCTCTACACATAATAAAAAGGAAAGCAGGAAGTTGCTTTCATAATTTAACATTTCGTTTCCTCCGACTATAACTTGTTGAATGTAGTAGATCGGATGAGTGGTAAATTTCGATAGAGGGCTGTTATTCTGCTGAAAGAGTGTTATATCAGTATCGATGTTTTTATGGCCTGTTGTTGGTGTTCATAAATAAAGGTCTGAAAATGCTGAATGCGACTCATCACTTTTAAGGCGCGTATGAGTTCTCCGTATGTGTCAAAATTCCTACAGTACTGCATAAAACTTTACATAATTTTCCCATTATTCGTTTCTCCGTTAATTTTCTAGATACCTATCAATAGTTGTTGTTTGAAATATGTAGCCCAGTGGGAAATGTGAATGCGAAAGCATATAGGTGTTATTTTAAAACGGACATTTAACTGTATTTAAAAAATTTGGGATAATTTTTAGTTATGTTCTAAACCAAATAACGACCCCCAAAGGTAAATCATTAATGCTGAAGGATTAATGTTCTAAAACAACTGAGAACTCCTCTGTTCGTTGTGGGGTACTCTGTGTAAGATTTTGAGCTCTTTTAAATCTCTAATAAGCTATAGACACATTTGTGTTGTTTGAGGCTTTCCAAACGGACTACTCGTAGTTGCAGAAACGGATCTCGAATAAGACTTCGGTTGTCGTTCTGAAATTCCACAATATTTCATCGGCGCTGCTGACCGACATCTTCAGGTGCGGCGAAGATACTGGTGAGCTATCCCTAAGCCTACTATTTATGTCAATCTCAGAAGAAAATGTGCAAGTCTGCACTTGCCACATTCTATGAATAGCGAATATTTCGCGATCGGCAGAGGGAGAGACAGAAGCCAACTGTCGGAAATCAGCCAGCATCTCCGGCCCAAACACAAAGCCTGTCAGTAACACTGTTCGCTGCAGTCGGCCCTCAAGTACCCTCTGTCGACAGCCACATGCTGATGTATGTGTCCGCGCTTGCGTGTGCCCTTCCTCGCCGTTGTCATCCGAATATCTATGTAGCTACCGAAGCGTCATTCTTTGTATGACCTGTAGTTCCCCTTTGTGATCGCTGTGTTTTTAACATGGTCATCGCTAGATCCCATGCCATGCTAAGTTGGTATCCTGTGTCTCTGTTCAGCAGAAATGTGGCGCTGCGAATTTCCACCCCTTTGTTTAATAAAGCTGTCCCAGTATGAAGAGTCGGCGAGAGAATTTTGTTATTCTTGTTGTCCATATTGTGCCCGTACTAAGACAATGCTTGAACACTGCAGATTTTTCTGGCTGATTCAGCCGTGTGAATCGTCGATACTTAAGGCATCTGTCTTCCACGTGCGATAGGTTTGTCCAATCTATGACTTCCCACAGCTACAGCGTGTCATAGAGACACCAGGCCTTCTCAAACCAACATTGTCTTCCAAGCTCCTCATTTTGTCTAACACGTGGCGGATGTAAGGCACGGTGAATCTTCCGTTCGGAACACCAATTTTGTAACAATACGGTCTGGAGGTGGTGCACCTCATCGGATAACCTGTCTGAATCCACGGATCGTGCTCTGTGGATCAACGTCCTAAGCACGCCACTTCGTCGTGCGGGATGGTGATAGCCTGAAAGTATAGGTCTGTGTGTGTAGGTTTACGGTACACAGCGTCACCCAAGCTGCGATTCTCTTTTATCCACATTAAAACGTCCAGCATCGGCAGTTCGCTGTTTTGCTCCATCTCCATCGTAAACTTGATGTTCGAATGAAGAGAATTTAGATGCTGTAAAAATGCATCCAGAGGTGCATCTAAATATCGCCAAAAGCACGTACGTTTTAACTCTGCTGACTGCAGTGCTCTCTCCTAAAAATTTTCCATATAAAGTTTAGCCACAATGAGTGGCATATTGCGTCACCACCAAATTCTTCAAAGTATTGATCACTGAATAAAAAAGTAAGTCCAGGTGAGCAAGTGCTTAAACAAATCAACAAGTTCCTCTTCCAGCTTCCCGCTAATGAGCAACAATGATTCCTGCAGTGGCACTCTAGTGAAAGGTGAGACTGTGTCAAAGGATATCTGATGGTGAAAGTCGTACATTCTTGAGCCGCCGAACGAATTCGTCTAAGTTGCGGATGTGCTACTCATATATATCTACCGAAGAGCTGAGCTGAGCTGACACATTTTGTACTAAATTGTATGTTGGAGCCCTAATATTACTAACAATTGTTCGAAGTGGCATGCTATTCTTATTTAGTCTTAGACAATCTGTATAGCCTGCGAGGAACGAGTGCCTCTTGGGCACAATATTGGAAATCATGCTATTCTTGAGAAGCTCGATGGTTCTTCATTACATTTTGCTCCAGTGGTCCTTGTTTGGAACGTGATACGCAGAGCTGTCCAATAACTGGTTCATCTTGCTTAAGTACATCGGTCTGGGGAGGACGACTGTGGGGTTACCATTCTCCGTCGGTAACATCACAGACATATTTATTTCCAAAATATACACTACTAATAAAAATTGTCATGATAAAACGCTATTTCAATAATGAATTTCTAGTGCACAAGCCGTCTACAAGTACTCATTATAACTATTACTAAAAACAATTGCAGAGATGTTTAAAGGATCCTTTCTTCGACTATGTTAGCATAAATACGGTGGGACGAAGTCTTTCCTGTCTTATCGTGTGTAGAAAGGTTGCGAGTTGTTTATCTAAAACAAGTGATTCTTTTGGTATTGGTATATTAAATACAGCCTTTTACAAAATACAATAAAGTAATGAGTTTTATTAACATGATTTCAAAAAAATTTGGTTGGCTACAGGGCAAAACCAAATTTTTTGATGCAGAGTATGACAGTGAATCCACTTGTTCTTCGTTCAGCTCCTTGAAACAAAAGCACAATATTAAAATTCTGACATAAATATTAGAGGGTTTCAGTCATCCCCTAGAAGGAATTTTAGAGCAGATGGCTGCCCCGAGCGTTTTTTTTTTTTTTTTTTTTTTTTTTTTTTTGTCATTCTGCACAATTGTCAATCTTGGCCGCAAGAAGTAAAACTGCTTGCTAAGTTTTCTTGTCCTGGAGTGTTTAGGGAAAACACACCATATATCAGCTGGGATATTACAGGGGAGGATGTATGAATATGTATGCGAACATATGAGGCAAACTTCTTATTATGTGGCCTCATTTTTCTTCGAATCGTAGGGGCACTGAGAAGCATTTTGCGAATACAAATTTCGTTAGTAACTGATCTGGCACATATTCCCTTCTTGCAGGAAAGAACTCAAAATCCGGCAGAAGTTTTGGAGCCTAAATTTTGTTGAATATTTACAAAACAAACTTTCTCTTGATATTTATATTATTCCCTGTACGTCATCAGACTGATTACAAGCCCCTCCCTTATTTAAGCACAGCGTATTCAGATGTCTCACCAATTTGTTTATGTACTCCAGCGACGATAGGCATGTAATCTCTTCTGTAGGGTGTAACTAAATTCCCTTTACAGTCTTTGAGGACAAGTTCCTTACACTAAAATAAAAAAATATGTATACATAGTAAGCATGGACTCTAAAATGCATACCTTAAGAGGTGTGAGTACTTATTTCTCTTCGGCACTGTGAAATACATATGTTCTACTGCAAGCTCTTTGCTTTCAGTATTTTGGGAGGAGATAGTATGGACTAAAACAAGAAAAAATATCTAGTAAACTTGGGTTCTAAAGTGCATACTTGTGAGTTATGAGCACTTGCTCATCTTTGCTAATGTGTAACATATCTCTTCCATTGAAAAAAAAGTATTCATAGCTATTAAGGTATTCATTTTACAGCCAATGTTTTCTGGTCATTTTTTTCTTGTTTCCACCCATACCATCTATTCCCAAAATATGGAAAGCAAAGAACTTGCAGTGGAAGAGATGTATTTCACAGTGTCTAAACTGAACACGTGCTCATAGCTCTCCAGTTACACATTTTGGAGCCCATGTTCACTAGTCTTTTTTTTCTTGTTTTTGTGTAACATGTCCTCAACGTGTCCTCAAAGTATGCAAAGGGAATTTAGTTACATCCCGTATTTGCTGACTTTTTAAATTGTCTACTAGGTGCTATACAACATTATTTATGTTACTAGGCTGTCTTGTTGATGTTTGTTTTCACATTCTTTTTCATATAACTTATACCATCGTAATTTTTTTCAATATTTGTAACATAAACATTGAAAAATGACCTTCATGGATGAAACTGGTCTTGAAAATCATAAATAAAAAAATTTAACGTGCTGTCACTTGATTTCAGGGAGTGACTACTGGTTAAACCACACAATGACAACTACGAGCCCGTGCTACTCGCGTCTTTCACTGCTCACCACCAGCAACAGAATAACACCAACCCTCTGTGTCGGGCTGATGCGCAGCATATGTTTTCAAAACTAGGCAAAAAGAGCCCAAAACAGGCGATACTTTCTTATAAGGACATGCGCTTGACAGGCAATGGGAGACGTCTAACGTATTTTTCTTTCGTTTCACGTAATCGACCAGGCACCCAGCGCGTGGTAACGACACAATATGTCTTTTCATGAGGGTATTTTTGATCCGTCACAATATGTGTCAGCATGTTGAGTTTATCGCGAGTATTGAACATTAGCGTAGATCTCAACATAGGTGAAACTTTCCAAAAACTTTACACACTGAAGGAAAAAAGATGTGTATGTATATGAAAACGGAAGCAAGTCCCGCAAGCCACATGCGAAAATGCAGTAACGCAGTGAGAGAACAAAGACTCAAGTCTAGCACGAGGAACAGCAACAGCAGCAGCTGGATTATTTGCTAGATACTGGAGTAGACAACAAACACGTTTATTCGTTAAGCAAATACTGTAGCAGAGGTTGGCAAAGAATGAGAAACGGTTGCACTGTAAGTTAGTAAAGCGGATATGCATACAGACCTCAGCAAGCGCGGCTAGAATATGGAAACGGAGTGCATTGTACATTCAGAGGCATTGATCTTGGAACGTCTACATCTCGCGAGACGGCAGAACGGAGATGCAGAGAAAAAACGCAGCAGCACTGCCTTTAGTTGCTACAAAAACCATGAGAAAATGTTGTTTCTGTAACAAAATCGCTGTACCTTAGCTCAGGCATATCTGATCTACGCTTGGACAGAGATTAACGGAACAAGTTAATGTACGCAAAGAGAGCTGTATAGTATTTTAGTATTGTAAGTGTGGATACGACTGTATATTGTCCGTGGCTGTCAACAAGGACAATATTTCACCGCGAGTTACGATAGCCAACGCACTTTAATATGAATAAAAATAAATTAATGTAATCCAGTCTGATTGACAGCTTCTTCCTAGAAATAAACTCACGTATGTTGCAGGCAATATAGACGTACAGACAAGCACTGTTCTAGGAAACCTCAAAAAACTTCATGGCACCTAGGCTGGCAAAATAAATTATTACCTTTTATTTTTCTTTTAATTTATTATATCATGTTAACAAAATTTTACAATCCTCCCAATCGCTACTTTGGTAACTTGATTTCTTGTAGGACCTGACATGCGATGTTCCTACATGCCATATCGAAACCTTCCTTAATTGTTTTCTCTATTATCCCTCCGCTCCAGCGATATGGAGACGCCCGGCGAGTGACAACCACACAATTTGGCAGATAGTTCCACTTTCGGTTGCTGCCAACACAGGGGTCGTGGCAAATACCTCACACAGGGATGGCCATTAGCCTGCTGAGCAAAACAAACACTGCGCTGCACGTAGGTCGGTAGTTCTTATCTCATCGTTAAAACCTTTCCTACACTAATTCACGAACGGAACATTTAAATAGGTTTTCTAGACCTGGGCTTTGATTTGGAGCTCTGTTTCATTGTGTGTTTTTAAAGACTATTTTGGCTTTCTTCATCGGCACTGATTTGATCTCATGTAACTTGCAATGGTAACGTTCGCTCCCTACCGTTTTTTCGACTATCGATGTAGCGTCATAATATATGCAACTCACATAGACATTCGGATTGTTATTTAGAATTTTTGACGTTAATAATTTCTTGTAATTCATTGTGACTCATGTGTCACCTAGGACTGTCGCTTCAACAGAGATCGTGGAATGTGATCTGCTGACAACCTGCCCACTATACATTCTTTGCTTGTAGGCAATAGAAAGCGTCGGATGAAATCACTTTTCAGATGCTGATCGCTATCAAAGAGCGTTAGGTCCAAGCCAGAAGCTCTCTCTGGCGCTGACTTCCAGTAATTTCTTTCCTGTACCTTTTCCTGGACTGTGTTTTGAAATACGTAGTAGGCCTACGTATGTCCTGGTGCACTTTTTACTTAAATGACCCTCAAAAGTGCAAGGTTTTAACTGAAATAATCAATAAAAAATCCAAGATGGTGGAAATAGTCCAATTGTGTTAGTAGGGAATTAAAAACCCCGTGCTCCTTCCCTCCCCCTATCTACAACCAAACACAGCAGACTGTTAAATATGAAATAGACAATCGGGATTTTAGCTCAATAATGCATTATATATCCACACCCACTCTCTCTCCCCTTTATAACCAGTCAGAGTGTAATATTAAAATCATGCTTAAAAGGGCTGCAAGTTCAAAGATATGCATTATTTATGTAAACACATGCTGCATAATATACCGTCTGCCTCCCTTCTCGTCCAGTAATAGATTAGAATTTTATCTGCCATTAAAACGAAACAGCAAAATAGTCCCGTCTGGGCTATACTCAAAAGTATCCGAGTGAACTGAACCATTTTTCAAAAAAATGCATAAGACATCTCTCCTCCTTTCCCCCAAATAGAGCTTAGTACACTCCTGGAAATGGAAAAAAGAACACATTGACACCGGTGTGTCAGACCCACCATACTTGCTCCGGACACTGCGAGAGGGCTGTACAAGCAATGATCACACGCACGGCACAACGGACACACCAGGAACCGCGGTGTTGGCCGTCGAATGGCGCTAGCTGCGCAGCATTTGTGCACCGCCGCCGTCAGTGTCAGCCAGTCTGCCGTGGCATACGGAGCTCCATCGCAGTCTTTAACACTGGTAGCATGCCGCGACAGCGTGGACGTGAACCGTATGTGCAGTTGACGGACTTTGAGCGAGGGCGTTTAGTGGGCATGCGGGAGGCCGGGTGGACGTACCGCCGAATTGCTCAACACGTGGGGCGTGAGGTCTCCACAGTACATCGATGTTGTCGCCAGTGGTCGGCGGAAGGTGCACGTGCCCGTCGACCTGGGACCGGACCGCAGCGACGCACGGATGCACGCCAAGACCGTAGGATCCTACGCAGTGCCGTAGGGGACCGCACCGCCACTTCCCAGCAAATTAGGGACACTGTTGCTCCTGGGGTATCGGCGAGGACCATTCGCAACCGTCTCCATGAAGCTGGGCTACGGTCCCGCACACCGTTAGGCCGTCGTCCGCTCACGCCCCAACATCGTGCAGCCCGCCTCCAGTGGTGTCGCGACAGGCGTGAATGGAGGGACGAATGGAGACGTGTCATCTTCAGCGATGAGAGTCGCTTCTGCCTTGGTGCCAATGATGGTATGCGTGTTTGGCGCCGTGCAGGTGAGCGCCACAATCAGGACTGCATACGACCGAGGCACACAGGGCCAACACCCGGCATCATGGTGTGGGGAGCGATCTCCTACACTGGCCGTACACCACTGGTGATCGTCGAGGGGACACTGAATAGTGCACGGTACATCCAAACCGTCATCGAACCCATCGTTCTACCATTCCTAGACCGGCAAGGGAACTTGCTGTTCCAATAGGACAATGCACGTCCGCATGTATCCCGTGCCACCCAACGTGCTCTAGAAGGTGTAAGTCAACTACCCTGGCCAGCAAGATCTCCGGATCTGTCCCCCATTGAGCATGTTTGGGACTGGATGAAGCGTCGTCTCACGCGGTCTGCACGTCCAGAACGAACGCTGGTCCAACTGAGGCGCCAGGTGGAAATGGCATGGCAAGCCGTTCCAGCATCTCTACGATCGTCTCAATGGGAGAATAGCAGCCTGCATTGCTGCGAAAGGTGGATATACACTGTACTACTGCCGACATTGTGCATGCTCTGTTGCCTGTGTCTATGTGCCTGTGGTTCTGTCAGTGTGATCATGTGATGTGTCTGACCCCAGGAATGTGTCAATAAAGTTTCCCCTTCCTGGGACAATGATTTCACGGTGTTCTTATTTCAATTTCCAGGAGTGTATTTTACCGGCCAGAGACAATTACAATGTAGCCCTCAAAAGAGCCTTAAATTAATTATTTTTGACATCGATGATGCTTGTTAAGCATCACAGCAATTTCCCCAAGTCTAAATGTGATAAACTAACAGTTGTTATTAGGAGTTAAGCCTAAGTGATCGATGATTTTAAATTAACATGACCAGGTTTGTAACTCCAGAAAACACATTTAGCTGAAATACTACGCTAAGCAAGCATGTAAACAAGCAAATAGACAGTCTAGAAGCAATTAATTAGACTTTCTCTTGATGTAAATCACCGTTCACTCCCAAATAATTCTTCATCTAAATTGTACTCTAGCACTAGTTTAGGGGCGATAAAGATAATGTATCATTAGACAAATATATTCAACGACACTGATTGACAATTATGGCTTTTATTTGAAATGTTTCAGGCTTACTACTGGTTCATCTACATCTACATCTACATTTATACTCCGCAAGCCACCCAATGGTGTGTGGCAGAGGGCACTTTACGTGCCACTGTTATTACCTCCCTTTCCTGTTCCAGTCACGTATGGTTCGAGGGAAGAACGACTGCCGGAAAGCCTCCGTGCGCGCTCGAATCTCTCTAATTTTACATTCGTAATCTTCTCTGGAGGTATAAGTAGGGTGAAGCAATATATTCGATATATCATCCAGAAACGCACCCTCTAGAAACCTGGACAGCAAGCTACACCGCGATACAGAGCGCCTCTCTTGCAGAGTCTGCCACTTGAGTTTGCTAAACATCTCCGTAAAGCTATCACACTTACCAAATAACCCTATGACGAAACGCGCCGCTCTTCTTTGGATCTTCTCTATCTCCTCCGTCAACCCGATCTGATACGGATCCCACATTGATGAGCAATACTCAAGTATAGGTCGAACGAGTGTTTTGTAAGCCACCTCCTTTGTTGATGGACTACATTTTCTAAGGACTCTCCCAAAGGATCTCAACCTGGTACCCGTCTTACTAACAATTAATTTTATATGATCATTCCACTTCAAATCATTCCGCACGCATACTCCCAGATATTTTACAGAAGAAACGCTACCCGTGTTTGTTCCGCTATCATATAATCATACAATAAAGGATCCTTCTTTCTATGTATTCGCAATGCACTACATTTGTCTATGTTAAGGGTCAGTTGCCACTCCCTGCACCAAGTGCCTATCCGCTGCAGATCTTCCTGCATTTTGCTGCAATTTCCTAATGCTGCAACTTCTCTGTATACTACAGCATCATCCGCGAAAAGCCGCATGGAACTTCCGACACTATCTACTAGGTCATTTATATATATTGTGAAAACCAATGGTCCCAAACACTTCCCTGTGGCACGCCAGAGACGTCTCTCCATTGAGAACAACATGCTGTGTTCTGTTTGCTAAAAACTCTTCATCCAACCACACAGCTGTTCTGATATTCCGTAGACTCTTACTTTGTTTATCAGGCGACAGTGCGGAACTGTATCGAACGCCTTCCGGAAGTCAAGAAAAATAGCATCTACCTGGGAGCCTGTATCTAATATTTTCTGGGTCTCATGAACAAATAAAGCGAGTTGAGTCTCACACGATCGCTGTTTCCGGAATCCATGTTGATTCCTACAGAGTAGATTCTGGGTTTCCAAAAACGACATGATACGCGAGCAAAAAACATGTTCTAAAATTCTACAACAGATCGACGTTAGAGATGTAGGTCTATAGTTTTGCACATCTGCTCGACGACCCTTCTTGAAGACTGGGACTACCTGTGCTCTTTTCCAATCATTTGGAACCTTCCGTTCCTCTAGAGACTTGCGGTACACGGCACAATAACAACGGTTATTGAAGGTTGCAATATTTAGCAATCAGAACTATTGTTCCAAGGCTCTCTGAAAGGTATATAGAATTCATTTTCCTGTAATCAGCTACATCGTCATCTAAGGAAAATATCCGACTTGAAAACACACACAACATAACGAAAAGACTAATAAATACAATATTAGAAAGGAAGGAAGAAAGGACGACCAAAGATGGCAACAGAGAGTTTCGACATCTCTAAAGACAATTGTAGGGTCCACATCTCTAAAATAAATAAAGTTATTTATCGTCTCTTTCGTTATATGTAGGATTTCACATAGTTTGTAAACAAATTAAATATTTCAGCACCTAACTGTCTGTATTATTAAAACACTGGCAGCCTGCATTTTGTCATTACTGATAAAAATGTTTAGGTTAAGCAGCACTCGTTTTCGACGAAAGTTAGATAGGTGTTCCTCTTTAGCAGGCTCTATGGACCTTCAAACTAAATATTTTCCCTTCTACATTGTCTTACACTCAGCTTGTATAATATGGAAGATCTCTACGAAAATTCGAGCAAAATTAATTTATATTGTGTGTAAGATTTTGCACATTTTGTGCACTCTTGGAAGAGCATGTTTTGTTGCTTGTCTGAGTACGTCTACATATTCGCTACCGAGAGCAGCAATCTCTGTAATGTGACACAGTAGTTCGTCTCAGTTATTCCCCTTTTTTCCGTACATCTCAGACTTCATCCAACACCATTGACTAAAATCTGATAGCGTAAGGCCGATCAAGTTATCATCCTTATTTTCTTTAAGTGATGTTTGACTGTTGAAAGATACATAAAACATGCAAGAAGTCATATCTCAAATGTGACTACTGACCTGAATTGCGTTCCGCCTGATTTGCTTGCAGCCCATGGAACGTAGCAGTCTTGCAGGTCATCTAGTCTCTTTGCGGTACAGACGTTTGACTGTAGAAAGTGATTACCACAAGAGACCACAAAAGCCCACTGCTCTTCATGGCTATCAGTCCACACAAAAATTAATACCACGATACTGCAAAAATTAAAGAAAAACGTTATTACAGGTGGGACAGCCCTTAATGCTTATAAACTCAACTTTATGGCAATGAGTGACTTTTCAAAAGCATTACCACCTTCTTTAGTATCTGAGAATTCAGGAATCCATAGTCAGAACTAAATATTGTAGTGAATAAGAGAAAGAATATCTGAACTCCCAACGTTGTATAATGCTTCGAAGTATTTTAGCTCTCAAATAGGTTTTTCATACACCTACTAAATGCTGTTCGCGTGAAAAGCCTTTTTGGATAAACTGCTTAATAAACGAACCAGTAAAAAAAAGAACGCGATTAACAGTGGCAAGCTCTGTATGGAAACCGCAGCATCAAAAGCGTATCGCTAGTACTTTCATTGTGCAATACGAAATACGAAAGCCCGCTTCTAATCTGGAACAATCGCCTATTGCCTTTGATAAAAAAGCAAATGTTACGCGTGCGACCGAGACTCGATTACGGTACCGACGATCATTGTTGACGAGGGATATGAAATATCGAAGAATTCATTAGTATCAGTCAGCAAGTCTCAGCTTAAAATCAATAACTAAAATTTTTTTTACTTCACTGGACTCCTATTAAATACCTATTGCTCCTTTTAACTAACAAAGAAAAATATTTAAGTTACTATCATTCACACGTAACAACGTGTACATGTGTTTAAAATTGAAATGTCATGATGTAAAGTTTTGTGATGAACAGGTACTAGAACCCAGCACCTAATTAGATGCGCAATCAGATGTTATACCTCGATTTTTTTTTTTTACCGGCAGCAAGATGTTTGAACCTGAAATAACAACACAATTTTTTCCCGACGTACTCGAACCTGGTACCTACCACCGTAGTTATTTAGAATGAGGAGGTATCAAATAACAATTGTATTTTCAAAACTAGCGAGATGTTAACATACTAGTGCCTGAGATGAACTGATGAATGTTTTAGTAGCGGGCCAGGAACCCAAACCAGATACTGGGTGTTATTTGAACGCGATGACGTTACGGTAAACAATTTCAGTGGTGGCCAAAGAGAAAGCATCGCACTGTCATTGCTTTCAGAGCAGTTATGCATATGGTATCATGCTGACTCGCGATAAGCCAACCGAAGCACCCTCACCTGTAGGTGCATATCGTGGTCGAGTAATACTTGACTTTACTGTAATCCTACAGGTGTTTGTAGTCTTGGGGAAAAGAACGAAATTATGGAATTGTATTGTCACTAAAGTATAAAATCCCGCGAAAGATGAGATCAAAACTGGAATGTCAAAGGGGCACCAAAATTTGTGACGTCTCAAGTTGAAATAAAATAGGAAGTAAGTGCCCTGTGACATTACACGACGATTGATCCATTAAATAAAATAAAAATTTTAGTGTAAGAAAGCTTACTGGAGACAGAGTTCATATTTGCCGCAACTTGCTGCTCTCTTGTGGCCCAGCCTAAAGTGATTGAACCCCAGTCGCTAGTGAGGGATATCATATTTAATGTGGATTCTGAATCACTTCTCAGTCCGATTTTTCTCACTTGGTGTTATCTAGAAGTGGGTATCGAACCTGGCGCACACCAAACTGGTATCAATCCATCAGACCACTAAAGCCGACAGTTGCTAAGTTATTTTGTTTTTGTTTTAATAGAAGATGCACCACATAGTATGTGAATTCTGACTCCCTGAATCCCTGGAGGTGCATTCCAGCCTGCCCAGTTGCTTCATTTCCTGGCTCTGTTATAATTTGGTTCGAAAACATCGTCATTCTCCAGCTCTCTCGCTAACGCACACGCGGTAATTCCACAAATCCCACAATACAGTGATATTTCGTATCACACTGAAATAAGCGAGAAGGTAATTTTATATACAGTTTTAGCCCCTAATCCATCGCGGTGGATTTCTGACAATAGCAATGAAAAGAAACCTGGCGAGCAAGCTACACCGCGATGCAGAGCGCATCTCTTGCAGAGTCTGCCACTTGAGTTTGCTAAACATCTCCGTAACACTATCACGGTTACCAAATAACCCTGTGACGAAACGCGCCGCTCTTCTTTGGATCTTTTCTATCTCCTCCGTCAACCCGATCTGGTACGGATCCCACACTGATGAGCAATACTCAAGTATATGTCGAACGAGTGTTTTGTAAGCCACCTCCTTTGTTGATGGACTACATTTTCTAAGGACTCTCCCAATGAATCTCAACCTGGTACCCGCCTTACCAACAATTAATTTTATATGATCATTCCACTTCAAATCGTTCCGCACGCATACTCCCAGATATTTTGCAGAAGTAACTGCCACCAGTGATTGTTCCGCTATCATATAATCATACAATAAAGGATCCTTCTTTCTATGTACTTGCAATACATTACATTTGTCTATGTTAAGGGTCAGTTGCCACTCCCTGCACCAAGTGCCTATCCGCTGCAGATCTTCCTGCATTTCGCTACAATTTTCTAATGCTGCAACTTCTCTGTGTACTACAGCATCATCCGCGAAAAGCCGCATGGAACTTCCGACACTATCTACTAGGTCATTTATATATATTGTGAAAAGTAATGGTCCCATAATACTCCCCTGTGGCACGCCAGAGGTTACTTTAACGTCTGTAGACGTCTCTCCATTGATAACAACATGCTGTGTTCTGTTTGCTAAAAACTTAAGCTTCATATGCATGTGGATTAACCTACGTGAATCGCTGAGCGAAAACACGTTCGCGAGACTGGGTGAAGCACGATCCTCAGTTCAGTCACAGGTTGTCCGTGTTTGGTTTAGCAGACAAGTCTGAGAAGGGCTTCGAGGGTAACAGACACATACATGCATCAAGAAATTTGGAAGCCTCATTCCTAATCTGCAAACTACTTCTAAGGCTGGAGATGATTTTTAGACGAGATAAATAAAACACGAATACGGAAGGTTAATCATTAACACGTAATTTCCATATTTATTGGGTATTTATTTTTAGGACTACCTGAATATTCATAAGAAGTAAGCTCTGCAGAAATGGTTCGAAATACAAAAAAGAATTAAACTTAGGATTTCATCTAAAGATAACCTGACCTCTAACGAGCAGAAAATCGGCAGCGGCGGTTACTAGGTTTGTACGTTCTAGCTTAAGCAAACTGAAGATGAACAATGCAATATACCGTGTCTCTCTCCTAAGAGTCGTCAGGCGTATTTGCTCCGGTGTTTTGCAGAATATTGGCAATTTCGTGTTTCAGTTGGTAGCTGGAGTCAACACAAATATCCCTCATTACATGTTTCATGCAACGCCCAGTTTGAACGGGAGAGACGGTTTGTTTTCTTTAGAAACAAAACTATTTTTAAAGCGGAATTTTATGTATCCATTGGAAAGAGCGCTCCCAAATTAGTCTAGTCGATATTCGCTTTATCGATATTTACTAACAAGGACAGTAAAACACGTAGAATAACCAGTACTTCAGCAGCGACTCTTGGCTGCCCTGGCCCCAGCTGACTGCTACCATCATGCAGCAGCGGTACACTGTAGCTTCTCAAATACTGGTTATTCTTCGCGTTTTACTGTCTCTGTTAACATACTAGGTGATCAAAAAGTCAGTATAAATTTGAAAACTTAATAAATCACGGAATAATGTAGATAGAGAGGTAAAAATTGACACACATGCTTGGAATGACATGGGGTTTTATTAGAACCACCCCATATTGCTAAACGTGTGAAAGATCTCTTGCGCACGTCGTTTGGTGATGATCGTGTGCTTAGCCTCCACTTTCGTCATGCTTGGCTTCCCAGGTCCCAAGACCTCAGTCCGTGCGATTATTGGCTTTGGGGTTACCTGAAGTCGCAAGTGTATCGTGATCGACCGACATCTCTAGGGATGATGAAAGACAACATCCGACGCCAATGCCTCACCATAACTCGGGACATGCTTTACAGTGCTGTTCACAACATTATTCCTCGACTACAGCTATTGTTGAGGAATGATGGTGGACATATTGAGCATTTCCTGTAAGGAACATCATCTTTGCTTTGTCTTACTGTGTTATGCTAATTGTTGCTATTCTGGTCAGATGAAGAGCCATTTGTAGGACATTTTTTGAACTTTTGTATTTTTTTTTGTTCTAATAAAACCCCATGTCATTTCAAGCATGTGCGTCAATTTGTACTTCTCTATCTACATTATTCCGTGATTTATTCAGTTTTCAAATTTATACTGACCTTTTGATCACCCGGTATATCGACAAAACGGATACCCGTCCATCGACGCTGGGCATCGCATGCAACAAACATGTGGTGAACATTATTTCTGTGGCCCGATTCCAGCTACACGCTAAAAAACTAAAATACTAATACCTGCAGAAACACAAGAAGAAATGCACCTTAACAACTTTTATGGGAGACACACTGTACAGATGACGAGCCGAAGATATAGAGGGATTTAGCATTGCCCAAGCTGAGGGGACTTCAAGCTATATTTCTGTATCAATGTAGATGGACTGAATGTTAACAATAATGATTGATCTAGTCGCATAACTTATAATTTTTCGCATAGGATATGTGGTATACATTATTATCTGTTACGCTCATCAGTGATGTTTTAGCTCTCTGATTGCGCAGACTTTTTAGTCTACTATATACCGTTGTCACACGTCCATAATATATATACATATCAGTTTTTGAAAAGCTACCGTGTAAATGGTAGGTCAGTTAGTATGGCATTGGCTGGCTCCTGTCTTTTACAGTGGAAATCGGAATCGTCGGCTCCCAATTTCTGACACACGGGAAGCGCTCTCTAACTACTAAACCCTTGTGTCTTGGTCTCCTTCTCCTTTCTCTGAGGATCTCATTCTCAGAATGTTGGTAGTACCCCGTCTTTCCATGTGAGACGATTCCTCTCATTTGCTAATAATAAGGGAAGAGAGAAACTGGGCTGTTAGTCTCTGATGATTGCTACTGAAGATAACGACAATATACTGATATAATTTGTTGATTTTCAATCAAATTTTACTTCGTGATGTAGGTTTCCATAATGGTCGAGAGCGATATGCCTATCTAGGGCTTAGCCTCTGAACCTGGTTACTGCAATGAGAATAAAACACAGTGGGAAACGCTTGCATCTACTTCACACCTTCCCGGCGATGACCATCTATCAATTTATTTTAGGGATGGTCAGCGCTTACTCTTCAGTGCCCAGGGCTGTCGGAAGCGCTCAAGCAATCCTGATACTGAACCAAGTGCAGATGAGAATCGACCACCCCCAGAAAATATATGGCAAACTTGTAATATTGCACTTAGATGTGGATGCACGTTAAACTATCCGTCTACATTCACTTCATACTTTGTTCTCATCTCGATAAAATATTGTAACTGATTCTCATTTAAGATGTGGCACTGAGATAGAAAAAGCCATTGTTTGAGTCCAGGATGGTTGTTCGGCCCCTAAGCTACGACTGCTGTCTTCTTTGACGTTCCGAGATATCTGCCTTACGCAACATGGTGGTAATGAGAGAAGCTGTACCATCGTGTCGTTGGCCTGGCGTAATGTATTAGACTTTTGAAGTGCTGGTTGCTTTATCTGTCGGTTTAGATCCCCCTGGGGATATGCCGCGATATGTCAGAATTTTTTTGTTTCCGTTATTCAGTCTTGTAACGACTAGAAGCATGTTCACTAACGAAATAGTTAGGGGAGCCATTTCACAACCTCGTAGGATTACTTTAGAATAAAGGCTCCTAAAAGGCTGAAAGAGATCATTATATGATGGTGTTTTGTGCTTTGTCTGTCATTTGAAGAATCATCACCCCAGGAAAAAGTTATGTATGCAATGAACACTATGGGTAATAGGTTATGTATACGTTGAACACTATGGGTAACATTTCTGTATGGTAAACGTCGACATCAAGAAATGTGCAATAGCAGAATTGTATGCTTTTTCATACTTTCATTTTTGTGTCTCCATCAGAAGATATATATAGTTCTTGTGAATACACATTTTGATAACTCTGTGATATCGAATAATTTGTAAAGTTTCATTATGCCTCTAATTCCACCACTATGTTTTCACATTGTAGCGGGAGTTCTGAAATGCTTCATGTGTATGTCATCTTACCCCACATATAAAAAGTGCGTAGTATATATTGCTTCCTGACGTTTAGGTCAGTTGATATGGCAGTATTTCTCTTTATAAGGGCAGACGTAATGCCGTTTTCTGTTTTAACCTTATGGAAGCCAGCCGTTCCATTGGAACCAACTATTAAATATGTGAAGATGGCCTCTAGGGGCCGAAAACAGGCCTGACTACTTGAATCATACCACAGTTTTGAACGAAATAATCTGTTTTCCGATTCCTTTCATTAAAAAAAAATTTCATCGGAAGGTACTTACGGTAAGTAATTTTTGAGCATATTTCTCGTGGTGGACAGCGCTCTGCAAAAAAGTACTATAAAAAGGTACGCAAACAGTCTCGACCGCAAAAGCATTTATTTTGGTGGTTACCGGTGTCAGTTGGTTTTTGACCATCGTCAGACCCTCATACCATGATGGTAGGCGGTAACGGTGAATGGAGCGGGCATTGTAACTCCACGAACGTCAGCTACACATTCGTGGAGTCACAACACCTGCTCCACTGTCTACTATCATGGTATGAGGGTCTGAGGATGGTAAAAAACTCACCGAAACCGTTAACGATCAAAATAAAAGTGTTTTTTTTTTTTTTTTTTTTTTTTTTTTGCGGTCGAGACCGTTTGCGTTCATTTTTAAATCATGCTAAGTGCACAATTCAATTTCATTTTCTGGCATATTTTGACCATGTTAGTTGATTATATGCCGCAAATAACCTCATACCATATGCTGCATAAGAAGTTCTCACATGAGTGACTTTGACACCTTTATGTCCAATTTTTATCTACACCTTTTAAGTGATCGTGATGGTGAGTTTTACAGTAGATATTTCAACACGGTAATGGAGCAATATGGAATACACTACCACTCAAGATGCACAGATGAGGACAAGTCTCTTGGAACATTTGAACACATCGATAAAATACCATATGTGGATGCGTTTTAATTTTCAGTTATCATACAAATGGATGGATATACTTCCACAAATTATTTGAGAGTATCACTGGACTGTACATTTGACAATAAAAATGAAATTTAATGATGTTCATGATAATAAATAATAATGGACGTATTGCATTGGTGGCCGGGAGACCCCTCTCGGGGTGGCTCGGCCGCCGCTCCACAAGTTCTTTAACGCCACTACGGCGACTTGCGAGTGAATGAGGATGAAATGATGATGAAAGACACAACACGCAGTCATCTCGAGGCAGAGAAAATTCCTGACCCCTCCGGGAATCGAACCCGGGGCCCCGCGCGCGGGAAGCGAGAACGCTACCGCAAGACCACGAGCCGCGGACTTCATGAAGTTGAGCTTCTAAATACAGAATGCAATTGTATTAAAATGGTGGATCCACAGATGCAGAAATGTAACGTAGTTGATTTAGGACGTATTTCAAAATAGAACGTTGCATTAAGAAATCATATCCAGTGATCTGGTCGAGATATTTACAATTTCGAAAGTACAACACACAAACCCCAGAACTTACATCTTAAAGAATTATGGTGGTAGTAAAATAACGGGTAGTTTTTACACAGAAGAATTATTTGTTTCACAAAGTGTGTCATAACATGATGGAGAAATAAGTTCTTGGTTGAAATGCTTGTATTCCTTTCATTACAATCTCTCAGTGGCGTAACACATCTAATAAGACATGCATCATACACGGCAGTGGTGATAGTCTCGGCAAGATTCCTGAAGAATTACACATTTCCTCAAATAACTGTTGTGAACCAGGGAAATTAACTTCGGTGCTGGAATAAATTTCTGATTCATTATCATTGCTATTCATCACCCATTTAAGAGAAGGTGGAACCCAAGTATGATTAAAAAACAGTCCCTGGTGACAGCAATTAAAATATCCTAAAGCAGAGAGGAGTAAGAAGACTAATGGTTAAGCACCTCAGGTTCTACCATTACATAAAACATTGGGCAGGCTTATCCCATGCTTAATTCCCACAATGGCGTGAATTTCAGTTATTGGATCATTAGCCAGAAGAGCATTTGTCATCGCCAGAATATTGTTAAATTGCACGAAGCACTCAAGAACAGCTTGTAAAGGCTGAAAGGCAGAATAGGTTGATGGAATCTGCCATTATCAGAAAAGTACTACATTCAAAACCACACAGGGTTGGACTCGGACTGTTCATAAAAAAAAGCTTCTAGCTATGCTACCTAACAACCACATACAAATACTGATCTGCTTAAATCCGTCAAACAATTTCGATTCCAAGTTATAGTGGAGTGTTTACGTGGAATAAAATCGCCAAGACAAAGTGAAAATCTAAGGTATAGGAGATTGTGAATTTGGATGTTGCAGGAGGACTTGGAACACTCTGGGTTGCCTGAGTTAAAAAAAAAACTGGGATATCACCTACCACTTCGATTCACTCAGAGGCTTATGTCTGACAAGAATTGCGTCGTTACTTTAGCAACTATTGTGTGTTCTACAGTTTCCAGTGTTGATAAACTTTGATACATATCTATGCATCATATCTATGCATGATGTTCCTGCTGACAACCACATAAAAACAAACAACCCAGTCTCAGTTTGCCTCGGAGTTTCATATCAGCACACACTCCACTTCAGAGTAAAAAATTCATTCTGGATCACACTAGATACTCAAGGTTTCTATGATGAATGTGGACAATTTGTATTTAAGAACACCGCCTTCATCACATTCACAAACGTTGGATGTGTTATCACAACGTTCTTCACAAATGTTGCATTACCAAAATTATTCCGATAGCACATGATAAACTGCACTGTGGTTAATGTGTAATTACCATGGAATACACTCAGATAATCCTTGGATATCTGATGAAGATATGCTGACATAGAGTCAAGCACTTGACTGTATAGTCACAATCACGAAAGACATTAAGAGAGTTTCTTGGTAGTACGATATTTGCAATCATACTGCAATTCAAAAGCTGGAATCATACAGGTATTCTACCATCTGATGGCCTAAGCAGAAGTATGGAGAAGGAAACAGTGATTCAGACTGTTTTATGTGTGTTTTAGATCATGTAAAATTACTTTTAACTCCGGTGAGAATTAATGATGATTTTTTAAAGTATATCATTATTATTACTGCAGCTTTCCCTCCTCCTCTACCAATAGGTTTGAAGAAGTTCTCATTCGTGTACAGCTATGGTTTGAAAAAGGACACATGGTAACAAATCTATAGCACTCATTCAGTACAGGAGATTACATCTATCTCATGCTCCTTGCTCCCATTAACCAAAATGCATGGCGCAATGGAAAACTCCCATGCAATTTCGTATTGTTAACTGAGTTACACTTCTTATCTGCAACCTGTTCAACCTTCTTAGCAAAATGTGTACTCATGTGGAACGCCTTTTCTATACTGGGTAGTTTCAACTCATACATCTATTGTTTCTTTTTTACTGAGTAGGTTTAACTCAAAGCATAGACACACATGACTGGGCGTGCAATCTTTGCTTCTGTGCTTTTGAACATGGCATCCCACAAAAGACACAGTGTGGTGTAGTAGAATTGGAATATGTCACTTATGTTTCCATGCTTACAGGTCTCAATTTTCCTGAAACTGTCTGCAAGTAAACCCATACCCAAATACATATAAATTTTTGCTCAACTCCCTAGTCATGAACATTAAACTCGTGCCAAACATCCACCGCATGTCAATATTCTGCATCCATTATGGTATTGTCTGTAAGACTACTTGAAAACGCTTCTATGTAGGACAATGTGGTTTCATCCAGTTTCTCTACCGAATCCAGATATTCACATAAGCTGAAACTTAGCATCATCAAGATGTGCTGAGACGCATGTTCACCTGATGCATAGTTTCACAAATATCCTCAAGTTGTGAGTGTACAATTCATAATGAGTCCAGGAAATGTAATGTAATCAAAACTTTTAGTAATTTCCTTGGAAACTGAAATATAGTTTCAGTACTATCAGTTAGGACACTAACCTCATAACAGCTTAAGCCAAAATCAACCCAGTGCTCGTCAAGGAAATGAGCGTTGTACTAGCTCAAATCATGAATGAAAATGGGTAAGTGAAATGGTAGTTAATGTTGTATGCACTGTGTGCTGCACCACAGAACATGCCAGTTGGGTAACAATCATTCCTACATGGGGTTTCAGCTTCTTTAGCTAATGACAGCCCACAAATATACTAGTTAATAAATGGTTCAAATGGATCTGAGCACTATGGGACTTAACATCTGAGGTCCTCAGTCCCCTAGAACTTAGAACTAACGTAAGGACATCACACACATCCATGCCCGAGGCAGGATTCGAACCTGAGACCGTAGCGGTCGCGCCGTTTCAGACTGAAGCGCCTAGAACCTCTCGGCCACCACGGTCGGCTATACTAGTTAATAGTTTTCTTGTATAGTGATACTTTTTTCCTATTATTTTGTTATAGGAATGTCGGTGCAGTACATCACATCAACTTCCCTTGCAAGATTTTCGAGCTGAGAGAGTAGCTATCTCCCTGAATTTTCCCAGTGTATGATTCAAAATGATTAAGACTCGAGTCGTATGTGTATACAGCCTATAATCTTACACAGATGGTACACGTCATTCTGTGCAGGTGGTATGTGAGACAGTGGGGTCACCCCTGCAGACTGCCGCAGAAACGAGAAGGCACTCGAAGTTAATGTATCGAACAAAGGGTACACACTCCTCATGGTGGAATATTAAGAACGTATTCGTCTCAGTGGACATATCCACATGTACAAATTCCTCTGAACAGCAGTGCAGCAGATATTGTGTTAATCGCTCATTTGTAGTAAGTTGGTTCAATCTTCTAGGGTAAATATGGTATGCACCTTTATGTTTTGACAGTTGGGAGTAAAGAAAGTGGGACAAGTTTTTGATACAGCAGCAATGTTGTTTTACCCCTGAAGAATAACAACAGATCTGTACGTGTCAGGCACTGACCAGTGAAATTGGAAAAGTAAAGGCTGCGAGCAACTTCATGCTATCCTGGCTTCATTTCTCCTATACCACAAAAATGAACAGACAAATAAGGAACTGTCTTTGAAAGTTAGGCATGTCCCACAGTTTCGCAGTGATACCTTCAAAGTTACAGTGTCCACAAACATTAAACAGTTGGTATCAAGTCATCGACTATGGATTATTCTTGTAATTTCTGTTGCAAGTCAGAAACTACCACGCAAAACAAAAGTCATTGTTATTTTAGATATTAATAATGCCTGATTTTCTAGCTAAATCCCCTATATGGGGATTTCAGAGGACTCCATTTAATGCATCAAAGACATGTGATTGAACGTCCAAATGTAGGACTCTACTTACAGCTTCGCAAGGCCCTATTTCTTGCCTGTTTGACACTCAATGTGTAATTCTCAAACCACTGAGCAATTAAGTGCTGCATGACATCAGGCTATTTTCACCCCACATATGCCAAATGCTTTGTTTTGCACCATCGCTATCTTGTTTTGGAGGAAGTGTGAGTTTGTAATATAGCACTGAACTCCACTTAATGGCAGGATACTGCAGATTGCTTACGATTTTAGGAAGCTCCCTATCGAGCTTGGTAGATATGTGCTTAGGAAACAGATCACATCTTGGTACCCAGCTATAGAAATATCGATACATGTGTTTGCGATCCGATCTTCAAAAGCACTTCTAAGCACTGAGTAAGGCAAAACTGTGGTGCAAGATACCTTATGCTCATCGACGCTAACTGCTGCTAGCCAGTGGATTAGTACAGCTGCCTGATGTCGACAGTCTAAGACGAGATGATCGTGACATCGGCTGTCCAGGCTGACGTGACTGTGATGGTCAAGGTTGAAGCGATCATGATATGGAACGGTCTTGGCTGTGCTGGTGATGTAAGACACCATCCTGACAGTTCTAATATTACTGTAGAAAAGAAACGAACGTACAGTCGATAGATATTTTGTGTGTGTGTGTGTGTGTGTGTGTGTGTGTGTGTGTGTGTGTGTTTGTGACAATTTCAAGGAAAAAAAACACGGTAGGTAAGAATCATATCCAAGCATAAATAATTGTTTGTACTTATGTATCTGCGTCATCATTGGTTTACACATATTTCATTTCCTAACCAAGAAGTTATAATTGGGACATATTGCTTAATCCAGAGTTCCTCTCAACATAAGATTCTAGTTGGTCAATGTCCCTGGCTGCAGTGCCAACTATTCTGAGATAGCTATGTCGCTATCCAACATATCCAACATTCCTAAAAACAATACAAAACCTCATAAGCATTGTATTCAAACGTAAATTATTACTGTAGAAATTTTTCTATGGTTTATCACTTACGTATTTTTCTCATCCACAAATGAGGTCCAGCACTGAAAACTGATGGTTGAGAACGGTGTGATACAACATGTTGACAAATGCTCATCTATGGAAGGGCTGGATGCCTCATCATCATTAGGGACCTGGCTAGTCCTCATATATCTCCACATCACATACCACATATCTTGAGATAATTACGTCAGTTACTTCACTATTTCTTAAAAAAATGTGTATGGGTATCAAGCATAGCTATATACACCTACATGTAGAGAGAGGGCCACGTTGCTTAGTATATCGTCGTCTGAAATCTGCAGTGTCCGGTTGACCTCATTTGGCACTCCGCATGTGCGACGGGTGGACTAACATCATTTGGGTTAGGGTTAGTGTTTTCATGCGTATCCATCAGACTCACAACATTCAGAAACCTTGGAAATAAGAAAAAGTCATACAATCATTTTATGTAGTCATAAACTATTTTTCAGGGCATGTACACAGTCATTCAAAATTATGTAGACACTTTCAAGAAATGTAAAAATATGCTTGTATTGAGGTAAGATATTCCTTGATTATATGTATATAAAAAGCAATTCAAGACCCCTTCTTTTTAATACAGTGATCTCCACCAACATGTCTACCATGTTAACAAAGAAGATCTTTTCTCTTTTGCATAGTTCATGCCGCAATTTTGGGACAGTGATAATTTCATTTCTGAACAAGGTATTAATCCACTGCATTTTTACAACGATGTTGGTGAGGTCTTTGATACTGAGCTGTTACAATGATGGATCAGTCATGCATCAGCTGGCAATCATCAATTGTTGGCATGGCCTCCACATTCTCTGGACTTGCCATCATATGATTTTTACCTGTTGGATTACATCAAAGACACTGTTTTCACACCTCCACTTCTGCCACTTGTGCACAACATTGCTGACTTACAAGGACGTAATAGGCAGCTGTGACTGACATCAATGCGGACACTTTGGGGGAAGGGTAGGCGGTGGGCTGTGGGTCAAACTGGACTATAGAATGGACATGTGCCCTGTGGCTAATGGTTCATTAAACATTTCTGAATACGCTGCAAATAACTTCTTAAGGTGCTTTTTTCATTCATTTAACAATATATTACCCAATCCTAGTACAAACATTTTTTACAGTCACTTAAAAGTGTCTAGATAATTTAGAATAACCCTGTAAAAAGAGTAGTATATACGAGCACAGTCATCTCTGATTAGTAGTCATGGTTCAGCCATCCCAAGTCTGCTACCTGCCCCCAGGGCGTCTATAATCTCGATCACCATCAGTGGTGATATTATGACACCATATGTAACATCAAAATATTCATTATATCATATCTATGTGTAAACAAAAACGCACTTTAAATGTTTGGATACTTTCATGCAATATCATCATCCAGACAAGGATGTCTACACTACTCACTATTCTCTTTAGAGTGGTCATCACATTTACCTTACATGGTGATAGATTAACACTGATGTGAATTCAACTGTAACAGGGTATTAATCCACTGCATTTTTACAACGATGTTGGTGAGGTCTTTGATACTGAGCTGTTACAATGATGGATCAGTCATGCATCAGCTGGCAATCATCAATTGTATATACATGGACAGCACAGGCTCCGTGTAGGTAGATAAGACTTGGCTGTATGCAGGACGTGACAGGGGACATTAGAAGGCACACATCACTGTCAGTAATTCAGCAGTGTCTCTCGTGGTTATACACTATTGTGGTGTATTTTTTCAAGTGTGAAACTTACCCGATTGCTTAAAGCGTTATATAAAACATCCCTACAGTGCTCACATTATTGATGTGAATTAAGAGCTTCTGCTTCATATCTAACAGTGTTCGAAGTTATGACTTTTTAGTAATTTGCTGAAAAAGGTCACTAACAGTTTTAACAAGCAAATTATATAAAGTTTCTTTAATTTCATGTTTTTATACTTATCACAGAGCCAATGATGCCTGAGGAATGAGTTTTTAACGTAATATTAATATACACATCTGGAGGGACCCAAATACGTTCTTAAATGAATAGACTATGCAATACGCAAGCTGTCTCATTTGACTTTTTTTTTTAATTTGTCGCAATTTTTTCACTGGGTTATATCCACTGCAATGTGATTGGGGTGACCTTGGGAGGACTTATACGACACGTTGTATATCCAAAGTTTAGTTACCCTGTGACATTCTTCCATATTGGGACATGTTTAATTGTGACAGCCATATTGCCTCATGGATTATAGCTATTACGATCCTAAATAAAAGTCCACAGCCTGCCATAATTTGATAACAAATTGTAGAATAAGGATAAGAAATTGGTAAATAAAGTATATCTTAAAAAAACACCAACATCGACCCTCCAACCAATGAAATAACACCGCAGGGTAGCAAATTGTATCCTAAATAAACAGCAGATAACAGCACAAATGGCCTAGAAGGGTGGGTGGAGTGGGAGGAGAGGGGAGGGAGTGACCTTGAAAGTGACAAATTGAAGATGGGGGCATGAATCATTGGCCTCATACTGCCATCGCTCCATTGCTCATGTGGAGGGAGAGTAGGACAGATATAGTGGATACTTTAGAGTAGGATATGACTGGATATTGTATCTGTCACGCTGTGTTGTGGGAAATAAGCCTCACTCTGAACGTCATCGGAATTTTGAAACTTGGAGTCATGGTCTTCGATTAGGCCTAGTCTGGATTTTCCAGGGTGTCATTAGAAGTGGGTATGGTTGGGTTAAAAACAGAGTATGAGACCTTAATCAAGGCTCCGCTGGTAGATCTAGGACATCTAGTGTGGTTTGGCTCGAAAGTACAGGGGAAGTCGTAATGGCATCAGGAGTAGTATCTGTGTCAGGTTTGGTGGGCAGGAATATGGATTTTGTGGCCGCGGTTGATAAACTGACACCAGTACTGTTTTTGGCAGATGTGAGGGAGTGTAGATTAAGATCAGCAGCCATTATTTAAGAATAAGAAGTTCAGTTTGTGAGGGTTAGGAAATCATAAGGTGTGTGATGGTGCTACGGGATGTAGAAAGGAAGGAAGGAAGGAAGATTAGAGTTGAACGTCCCATTGACAACGAGGTCGTTAGAGATGGAGCGCTATCTCCATTTCGTGAAGTTGGAAAAGGAAATCGTTCAAGCCGTTTTCAACGGAACCACCCAGACGTTTATGTACCTAGTGACAAGTGTTAATGTGGTTTTTGGGAGAGAGATGATCATGATGACGTGTTCAGTTGGGTGTTCTAGTAGTGGTTGAGTCATAGAAAATATATTTGGTTGACAGGTGACGCCTACTCCACCACAGGCAGTAATATTGGGATTATCAATTTGCTGCAGGATTTAAGGACACGTATTTATAGGATGGTGAGGTTGGAGGAAGGTTTCGTTGAGGTGGAAGGTATGGATTTCTTCTTGTCTGCAGATGAGGGTAAGCAGATGTTTACGGGGGAGGAGGGAACAGAACGTTTGGTTCAGGATACTGCCTGTTTGCCACACCATCGTCATTAAAACAAGAAGGATTAAACAAGTGTTTCAATGAGATCAAAATTAAATGGGTTTGAGTTTGGAAATACGTGATGTATGTAATGAGTGGAAGATGGTGTGGGTGATGAGGATTATATGCTGTAGCGTGTGGGATCCATCAAAGTGGTGGACAATTTGAAGGACTATGGTTAGGAAACGGATGATGTCATCAATGGTGAGTGGATGAAAGATGGAATTGTATGTATAAAGTGGTTTATCAACAGTACATATGGGGACCATGAGATCAATTTTTTGTACAGGGGGCTTGGTTTTGCACGTGTGGGAGTAGGTAGTGTGACACTGGCTGCAGGTGTTTCAGGTAGGTGGGTACTGTAGTTTTGGGAACTGTCTGCGAAGGTGGCATCGCTTGCTGTGAAGTAGTATGAAGTCGTGATCCGCGACTTAAATGATGGTGGGAATGGTGGGGGGGGGGGGGGGGGGGAGGGGAAGAGAGATATGGGAGAGAAAATGAGGTGAGGGGGACTGGAGATAAGAAAAGCGGGGGCAGGTAGTGGGAAGGATGGTATGAGCATGAGTCATATATATCTAACAAATTTGGTTGAAACTACTCCAGATCTTCCTGAATTATGTTTCTATGTCACCCTCTTTTCACTCCCACTTCTATGGGATGTAGGTGATTCTTAAAGACACGCCACTTCTTTCAAGATGGTAAATAACTCCCAAACCCCTGACTCTTTAAAGAATCGAACTCCACTATACAAACTTATGATTACCTTACAACTGACTTAACCTGTTCAATGCGTAATTGAAAACGCACGTAAGCGAGAAAAAATTTAGGAAGGTTTGTAATTATTTTTGAAGTTTATTTAAGCTCTCATTATCAAACACTGGATGAATATGGTCTGGGTAATATATGGGTCGTTTAACAAAATCTAATTTTTCGCGAATAGCAGTGTTTATGACGTTATATCTCATCTCGTACAATGATATAATTTTTTAAGAACATTCATAGGTATATTTCGATATTGTCTGCGAAATATGTTGCGAATATACTTCGTAGCAAAAAAGAAATAAATTAAACGCCACGCATGATGTGGAAGTTTTTCCCGCTTCTCAACGTTCATGACGTCAATCTCCTGAAAATTTTGGAAATTTGTGGTAAGGATTATGGGACCAAACTGCTGAGGTCGTCGTTCCCTGGGCTTACGCACTACTTAATCTAACTTAACCTGACTTACGCTAAAGACAACACACCACCTATGCCCGAGGGAGGACTCATGCCTCTGACGAGGAGGGGCCGCGTAAACAGTGACAAGACCCCTTAGACAGCACGTCTACCCCGCGCGGCGATCTCCTGAACTACGTATCTTACAATGAAATAATTTTATACGTAGAATCAGTCTTATATGTGGATATTATATGAAAAATGCCTTGTGAGTAGATTTAGTAGTAAAGAAGCAAGAAATTAAAATGTAATCCCGGATCGGCAGAATTTCACGCATCTCAATGGTGGTGACGCCGTGTCTGCTGAAGTGTATGTCGTACAATAGAATTCCGTAGATACTTTTAGCAGTATAAGGAATACTGCCTACAAAATATATTTCAAACTTAGTTTGTACGAAATAAGTAGTAAATTAGAACGTCAAGCCTTATCTGGCAGCTTTACTGCATGACCAGAGAAAATGTAGTAAGCAATGCAGTTCTTTCCTTTCATCTTTCTTTTGTTGATGGGGGGGGGGGATTGTTGGGTGTTAGCGACAAGTTTCGTAAAGGTGTGAAATTTGATGAAATGTTTGTTGCAAATCCCTAAATGCTTTAATTTCCAAATACTGGATGAATACAGTCTGGATATGTGCGTGTGCTTCATTAGCCTCATTTTACACCCTCATTGCAACCCCATCGGAAGTTAGGTGCTTCTGTCCAGACAGCAATTCATTTGTGTACCAAGTTTGGTTGAAAGCGATGGAGTAGTTTAGGAGGATATGTTGAGCATATGTTAAACATGTATTTTATAAGATATAGAGACTGTTATTACTTCTGCTTGATGACGTGCAGCGCGCAGATTTCACAGTATGCACGGAAGTCAGTTTGTACGACGCATTGCTGATAAGATGGTGTGTCAACCTATATGCCACCGCTGAGTTTTCTAGGTGAGAGGGTCTGTTGCTCACGTGGGCGTTGTGTCGAGGTAGACAACTGGAAGAGGTCTTCGAAGTTCCTAAAAATACACTGTTAATAAAGTCCTGATGATTTAATGTTTTGTCAGGCTCCAGTAAACGATGTGTAAAAATCTCAGTTTCTTCCAACATCGTTAGATGTCCCTTAGGTTCGCTGTTTAGCACATTCTAACACATTTAGTTACTTTCAACAGTGTGTTTCAGTGTTAGATGTTCACCAAATGCTTTTTTATTTTTGTATGTTGAAGTGTGCTCATTGAAACGTATTTAAACTGCTCTTCCTTTCTGATCTATATTAGACAAATGGTTCAAATGGCTCTGAGCACTATGGCACTTAACATCTGATGTCATCAGTCCCCTAGAATTTAGAACTACTTAAACCTAACTGACCTAAAGACATAACACACATCCATGCCCGAGGCAGGATCCGAACCTGCAACCGTAGCAGTCACGCGGTTCCGGACTGAAACGCCTAGAACCGCTCGGCCACCGCGGCCTACATTAGACAATTTTCAGTCTTACACCCTGTACGGAAACTGGCACCACGAAACCGTCTATGTTCATCCTTTATAGCTCAAGAACAAGTACACAGTTTTCTTGACCTCCTATTGTCCTATTAGCGTACTAACATTGATGGTACCTTGTTGTTGCCTTTTAATTTTCTATAGCATCTCTGCTACTGTGAAGTTGAACAACCGTTGCTTACTGAAAATTGTTTTATAGAGAGAATTTTTTTTGTTCCTCTCTTGCCCGCGTAATGACCATTTTAATAACCTATCTAAATATAGATCGAATGTATCCCGTCTTCATTCTATCAGTGTGCCAAGACTTTGAATTAATACCAATGTCTACACAGGTAGGTTTTCTGTATACGCTAAAACGGTCTCTGACTGCCTCTCTTGTAGCCATAATATCGAGGTAATTGATGGCTGCTTTATTTTCGTGCTCATTTGCAAACCTGATTTTTGGGTGATTAGCACTTATTCTCTCCGCTGTCTCATTAACATCGTTTTGATCTCCTTTAATTAACAAAATGTTATCATTCACATAGCGATAGTAATAGAGAAATTTGCTGGCTGGTGCAGAATTGTTCGTGAAATATTAATGTTCAAATGATTAAGGAAAATCTCGGCCACAATTCCGGCTAGGGAATTTCCTATGGCTAGCCCTTCGGGTTGGTGATATATCTTGCCATTAAAAGTGCAACAGCTGCACAATAACGTCAGTTCTAGAAATTCCATTAACTCTGTTATTTCTCGTCTGACAATTTTTTTGTTTTTTTGTTTTTGCTTTATAAATTAGTTCTTGATTAATTAGTGTTTCGCGGATAGGCACGTTAGTGTATAAACTCACCACATCTAGAGCGGCAAAAATGGACACAACAAGGATGACTGTATCCTTAACTTTGTTTCAAAACCAGAGGTGTGTTTTAAACTGTATTGTTCGTAAAATGTGTACCTCGTTTTTAACCTCTGTGCCAGATAGTATTCATCGGAGCGTAAGGAATTTGTCTCTTGTTAGATATAAGCATCATGGATTTGTTCTTTTTGTGAAGTTTTGCCTTTACGGGCAAGTCTGACGTTTGCAGATTCATGGCTATATACAGCTTTTCTTTATCAGGCAACAGAAAATTGGAATTTTGAATGAGGTGAAAAAATAGGCGGTATTTAAAGAAAACTTTTAAAGACAATCTCGAAGGGCTGACTTGAAAAGAAGTCTACATAAAGACGACTTCAACGACAAATGAAATACATTTTTTCACATCGTTATCACTTCCTTGAATAGCTCTGTCCAGTTAAAAATGCAGGTAGATACGCTGTAGTATAAGCAACGGATTTGGAGAACTAATGGCATTAGAATTTCATGTAAGAGGAAACGGGAACTGTGTCGTAACATGAAGGACAGTCAGAGCCAGGCAACAGATTTTAACTACAGACAATATTCCATGTAGGCTTTCACGGCCGGCGTCTTTATCAGTAAACTCTTCCGGGCTAAGTTGCCGTGGTCCGCAGTTGAGAACGAAACGTCAGGGAGAAGAAGTTCTACAGATCGACCACGGCAACTTAGCCCGGAAGAGTTTACTGATACAGACAATATTGTTACGTCCTGAGGAATGTTATCAGATAGGCTAAAGCAATTCTTCAAATGAAGAGAATATAAAGCTCTCAAAACAAAATTGAAACCTTCTGATCATTTCTGAATGACGTATCAGAGAAGGATGTAGATGCTGAATATATCACGCCTCCATTGTTTGAGAATGAAGCTTTTAAGTGACCCACCACAGCTGGGAAAATTTTTAATAATCACTTCTTGTCAATAGTTGGCAACTTAAATTTAAATGGTACTGGTACATGAAAATATATATAACTCTTGAAAGCTTGTGTTCTGAGACAACCACGTCACATGCTGTAGAGAAAGCAAGCAAAGACAAAACTGAATCATTTATTACATCATTACAAAGTAAAGACTCCAATAGGTATGTTGAAACTTCAATTTGGACTATGAAGGTCATTTGTTCCACGGTCAGTTTCCAGTTAGACTGAAATACCCGTTAGTGAAACCACTTTATGAAAGCGTGAATGACATAACGTAGACAGTTGCAGACCAATTCCATTTCTATCAGTGTTTTAAAGAGTTTTTGACGAATCAATCTATGCAAGAGTAGAGGTACGTCTCAGTAGATAGAATTTGCTGTTAGACTCTGTTTGCCTTCAGGAAAGGAGTACCCGCAGAAAAAGCTATTTATTCTTTTGTGTGTGAATCACTAGCAGGGCTAAACGACGTGCTGAGGACATTAGCTGTTTTCTTTGATTTAACGAAATCATTTGATGTATATGGACCATACATTATGCAATTATGATAGAAGACCAACAATGAACGATGTAGCTAATAGGATTGACTGTAACATCAGCACATGGCTTTCAGAAAACAGATTAAACATTAACTGCGAGAAAACCCAGTGCATACAGTTACAGATTAGGAACTCTCGTAAAAAAGAACTTTTATTAACCGACAGTGTTAAAAAAGTCAGTGAAGTTGACCATTTTAAATTATTAGGACTGAGGATAGCAGGAAGGCAATCTTGGTAGTATCATGTTCAAGTTTTTGTGTAGAAACTAGATGTTGCTATCGAAGATAGAATGACCTCCACTCTTATTAAAACTGAAATACGAAGACATCTTTACTTTCCACACTACTTCTCATAATTTCAGTTCATTATTTCGTCAAACTCTGTGCACATACAAAGAATATTTTTAATCCAGAAAAGGGCAGCAACCGATATGCGGCGTCAGTTCGCCAACTTCGTGTAGACCGTTTTTCAGATGTCACGCAATTCAAACTATGCCATCCCTGAACATACAAGGGCCTTCAATAAGTAATGCAATACATTTCTTTCTCGGCCAATTTCGGTTGAAAAATATGCGGACTTTGTTGTTGGACCTTGTGGAATATTCTCGCGTCAGTCCCTATAGTTTCATGAAGTTCCGATAGGTGGTGGCGCTATACCTAGCCTTGAAAATGGCGTCTGTAACACAGGTTCGTTCCAAACAGGGAGCTGTCATTGAGTTTCTTTTGGTGGAAAACAAGAACATCGCAGATATAGGCGCTTGCAGAATATCTACAGAGTCATAGCTATGAATAAAAGCACGTTGAGTCGTTGTGCGAGGCGTCTGTCATCATCGCAACAAGCTCGAGCAGACCTGTCCTCTATCCCGTGTGCCCACCCGCCACACACGGCTTGACCCCTGCTGTATTGGAAAATTGCGGTCACGCTCATTCGAGGTGATCGACGAATCTCAATCAAACAACTCGCTGCACAACTGGACGTCTCTGCTGGTAGTGCTGACACACGCGACCACAAGGTGGGGTACTCAAAGGGGTGTGCCCGCTGGGTTCCCCGCCGCATAACGGAAGACCATAAAGAGCAACGAAGGGCCATTTGTGCGGAACATCTTGCACGCTGCGAGGCTGATCTTGACAATTTTTAGTCGAACATTGCCACAGGTAATGAAACATGGGTTTATCACCTCGAGCCGGAAACAAAACAGCAATCCACGGAATGGCGCCACATCACCTCTTCTCCTCCCGCTCCGATAGCGGAATGGTCAGCGTGACGGACTGTCGTCCTAAGGGGCCCGGGTTCGATTCCCGGCTGGATCGGGGATTTTCTCCGCTCAGGGACTGGGTATTGTGTTGTCTTCATCACTTCATGCCCATCCTGCGCGCAGGTTGCCGAATGTGGCGTCGAATGTAATAAGACCTGCACCAAGGCGGCTGGACCTGCCCCGTAAGGGGCCTCCCGGCCAATGACGCCAAACGCTCATTTCTATTTACCTCTTCTCCGAAGAAAAAGGTCAAAGCCCCGCCATCAACCGGTAAATTTAAGGCGATGGTCTTCTGGACTCTGAAGGGATTATTCTGTTTGATGTCGTCCCTCTGGTACAACGATCAAATGGTTCAAATGGCTCTGAGCACTATGGGACTTAACGTCTGAGGTCATCAGTCCCCTAGATCTCAGAACTGCGGTCGCGCAGTTCCAGACTGTAGCGCCTAGAACCGCTCGGCCACCCCGGCCGGCACAACGATCAAATCTGAAGTGTATTGTCCTACCCTGGCAAAAGGAAGAAACTAACTCAGTGTCTTCATCACCACAAAAATGCAAACGAACTTCTCTTTCTGCATGACAATGCAAAGCCTCACACAAATCTGCGCACCCGAGAGGAGGTCACAAAACTTCATTGGACTGTCCTTACTCGTCCACCCTACATCCCAGAACTCTCTCCTTCCGACTTCGATCTCTTTGAGCCAACGAAGGACGCACTCTGGGGGAAGCAGTACGTGGGTGATGTGGAGGTTAATGATGCAGCAACGCGTTGGCTCCGACGTCAATCAGAGCAGTTGTACCACTCGGGCATACAGCCCTCCCAGTAAGGTGGCGTAATGCTATCGCACTGATCGGGCATTATGTTGAAAAATAGGGTATTCTAGCCAAAAGAGTGGGGAATCATGAATAAAACTAACCTGAATAAAACTCACCTGCTTTCAGAAAAAAATGTGTGGTATTACTTTTTGAACGTCCCTCGTATTTTCCAGCGTGGGATTTGTTGTTGATAATATTGACTCATTAAGAAGAGATTGCAGTATTCATTCAGGGAACACTAGACGGAGAAACGATATGCACTTGGGTAATACTTACATGTATTAATTCTTTAATCATTTCGCTACGGTCGCAGGTTCGAATCCTGCCTCGGGAATGGATGTGTGTGATGTCCTTAGGTTAGTTAGGTTTAAGTAGTTCTAAGTTCTAGGGGACTGATGACCTCAGATGTTAAGTCCCATAGTGCTCAGAGCCATTTGAACCATTTTTTTAATCATTTGTTTATAAATTTTCTAACCAGCAGTTTGTAAACTATGTACTGAGTCCATGTGACTTTTCAGGTTTTGCTGACAGATCTGTTGTAATAAACTTCTCGCGTTAGCAGCCGGATAACATTGTGCAAGTCTCACAATATGTCATCGAAAAAACTGTTCGGCATCTTCAAGGGAGAGCCGTTTCTGTGCTCACTGCTGTAAGGCGCGACTGGTGTTGCTACCGCGACGGCGCCTAAATTTATCGTGGCAAGGAGCCAGGATCACAAATTACTCATGCGAGGAGAGCCATTCACAGTTGGATGAAAGCAGAGCTCATAACGCCCCTGCCAGAAGCCGACGAGAGGACATCAGCGCGTCCGCAGTGGACAATGACTGTGCTGCCGCATGTTGCAGTTAAAAACTAAATTAACAATTCCTACTTGACTGTATCGGGTCAGAAATCGGATGTTCTGTTTCTGCCGTCTTAATTTAGTGGCAGCCAGTACTGCATTCCAGGCAGTGCTTGCATGAAACCACACATCCTTGTAGATAAGATTGTCTCCCGTACTGATCTACATGACCTTAAAAACATAATCCCACAACGGTGATGCTGAGGATAAAACGTCAGTCTTTTCATAGAACATGCCATGCCCCGTGCTGCGGCAGCACTCTGGCATTGTTTGTCAGACTGGCCCAGCCGCGTACATCGGTGGTGTTCTGTACAACGATCTTGCACGGTGCGACGTGTCTGCCTAATAGAAGACGTCTCACACTGGTTTGAGATCATATACACACCGCGTTTTCTAAGGTCTGGATCATCTTTGACCGAAGGTAACAGGTTCCTCAATTATGTTGATGGACAAAAAACACCACTTACTATCATATTTCTCGAAGATTCTTTCGATTCTTGAAGAGATGGCGCCAAATTGCGACAAGACGGCCGTTGCAGTGACTGCCTCCGCATCTTCAAATACATCCCTCCATTGAACCCGTTTTCATCGGAATGCATTTCGTGTCTGTTTATCAGAATAACTGTTCTGTTGGTTCAAATGGGTCAGATTGCTCTAAGCTCTATGGGACAACATCTGAGGTCATCAGTCCCCTAGACTTAGAACTACTTAAACCTAACTAACCTAAGGACATCACACACATCCATGCCCGAGGCAGGATTCGAACCTGCGACCGTAGCAGGCGCGCGGTTCCGGACTGAAGCGCCTAGAACCGCTCAGCCACAGCGGCCTGCTGTTCTGCTGGAACACCATTCTTAAGTGTTTCAGCTCACCTGGCAGGCTATCGGAATCTTAGACCACATGTGCTGTATGTCCCAGTGAGCGTAAAACACTGCTGCACTGTGCAGAGTATTTAAAGCTATTGGCCTGCAAATACAACTCTCGGTCGGTTTCCGGTAAACACTGCGTCGAAGCCTACTTCGCGTTCCTTCTAACCATAATATCCAGAAATGGTAGATTACCACTTTTTTGCACTTCCATGGTGAACTGAGCATTCAAATGGAGTGAAGTCAAACGCTTTAGAAACATAGATAGTGTCTCTGTTCCGTGGGTCCATACCCCCAATGCATCAGCTACATACCGCCAGAAGCAGGGTTGTTGGATAGTTTCCAACCGCAATGCTTTTTTTCTCAAAATCATCTATAAAACAATTGGCCGTCCGGCGAGAAAAGGAATTTCCCAGGGCGACACCGTTCACTTGAACAAAATACAGCTTATTAAATAAGAAACAGGGTGAGGCAAGCACATGTTCAAACAATGGCGCAATGTCTTTCCTGAACCTACTGCGGATAAGGACTAATGGCACCTGTAGATGCACTTTCGTATCTAAGGAAGCAACGTCAAAACTCATCAAAATACCCTATTTTGTAGTTTAAGCGTCTTCGGGTGTTTTATGAAACCCTCTGAATTACGAATACGATATTCACGTTTTTGTAATAGACGTCCCAAAAGCAAAGTAAGATGGTTAGCCAGAACATAGGTAGGCACTCCAATGTCAGCATGGGTCGAAAAGGGGACACCTCTTTGTGAATAAGGACGTCATCATTTTAATTGACGTCAAGGGGAAGGCCATCGTCCTTCTCTGACAAATTGAATACAACAGTGGGATAGATGCATTCTTCTACGACCCTGCGTATGGAAAGCTAAAACAAAATCCGAATCGTTAGATTCAGAGAAAAACTATGGATTTCCTCAAGAAGAATTCTAATCTGGTAACGACATCAACGCTCGCGCCAACAGATTGCAGCTCTCTCAAGGAGACTGAACGGCCTAACGAAAATTCACAATGATGGGTAGCTTACCATTTCTGGATTTTGTGGTTAGAAAAAAACAAGACGGAACGCTGGGACACAGTGTCTACCGCAACCCGACTCACAGTAATATTTGTAGGCCAAAAGTTTTAAATCCCTGCACAATGCAGTAGTATCTTACGCTCACTGGGACATACAGCATATGTAGTCTAAGATCCCAGCAACCTGGCAGGTGAGCTGAAACACTTAAGAATGGCGTTCCAACAGAGTAGTTATTCTGATAAACAGATACGAAATGCATTCCGATGAAAACGAGTTCAGTGGATGGGTTTATTTGAAGATGTGGAAGCAATCACTGCAACTGCCTACTTGCCGTAGTTTGGTGGCATGTCTTCGAGGATCGAAAGAATCTTCGATAAATATGACAGTAAGGGGTTGTTTTGTCCGTCGACATAATTGAGGAAGCTGTTATGTCTGGTGAAAGATGAACTTGGTCTTAGAAGACGCGGCGTGTATAAGATGTCACCCCATTTTGAGAAGTCTTGTGATGATCAGACATGTCGCACTGTGCAAGATCGTTGTGCTGACCACTATCGGCATACAGGCCTGTGCCAGCATTGCAAATGAGCAAAGGCGGAGTGCTGCCGGAAAACATGACATAGCGTGTTGGTATGTTTGGCTTGTGCTTCATACCATTGGAATGAGCAGATTACATACTTTCAAATTAGTCCATAGCCTACATTGTATTGACGTAGTTACGGGTTGTTGTACTTCCGTTTATGCGGAATCTCCTGGAAGTAATGTCTATATCAAATGGTTCAAATGGCTCTAAGCACTATGGGACTTAACATCTGAGGTCATCAGTCCCCTAGACATAGAACTAATTAAACCTAACTAACCTAAGGACATCACACACATCCATGCCCGAGGCAGGATTCGAACTTGCGACCGCAGCAACTTCCTGACTGAAGCGCCTAGAACCGCTCGGCCACAGCGGCCAGCAGTGTCAGTTTCAACCGTCTGTTAATTTCCTTGTTTTATCAAAAACTATAAAGCGACGCGTTAGTCCAACAGTCCCCACATACGGTAACAAATTCATTGAATGGCATGTTAGTTGCTACGTGTGCTTGGTAAACATGCTTTAAATTTATATTGTCATATGTGAAGGTGATAATAAAGTTCGCATTACCCCTAACCAACTACTGCGGAATCTTGGATTACGTCTGTTTCAAATGTATAACATCAACTTTCGTATTTTCCTTATCCCTTCCTTGTTTCCCACTGCGACATCGTCAAACATGAATTTGCTTCCAAAATGAGATTTTCACTCTGCAGCGGAGTGTGCGCTGATATGAAACTTCCTGGCAGATTAAAACTGTGTGCCCGACCGAGACCCGAACTCGGGACTTCGCGGGCAAGTGCTCTACCAACTGAGCTACCGAAGCACGACTCACGCCCGGTACTCACAGCTTTACTTCTGCCAGTACCTCGTCTCCTACCTTCCAAACTTTACAGAAGCTCTCCTGCGAACCTTGCAGAACTAGCACTCCTGAAAGAAAGGATATTGCGGAGACATGGTTTAGCCACAGCCTGGGGGATGTTTCCAGAATGAGATTTTCACTCTGCAGCGGAATGTGCGCTGATATGAAACTTCCTGGCAGATTAAAACCTCGTCTAGTTCTGCAAGGTTCGCAGGAGAGCTTCTGTAAAGTTTGGAAGGTAGGAGACGAGGTACTGGCAGAAGTAAAGCTGTGAGTACCGGGCGTGAGTCGTGCTTCGGTAGCTCAGTTGGTAGAGCACTTGCCCGCGAAAGGCAAAGGTCCCGAGTTCGGGTCTCGGTCGGGCACACAGTTTTAATCTGCCAGGAAGTTTCATATCAGCGCACACTCCGCTGCAGAGTGAAAATCTCATTCTGGAAACAACCCCCAGGCTGTGGCTAAGCCATGTCTCCGCAATATCCTTTCTTTCAGGAGTGCTAGTTCTGCAAGGTTCGCAGGAGAGCTTCTGTAAAGTTTGGAAGGTAGGAGACGAGGTACTGGCAGAAGTAAAGCTGTGAGTACCGGGCGTGAGTCGAGCTTCGGTAGCTCAATTGGTAGAGCACTTGCCCGCGAAAGGCAAAGGTCCCGAGTTCGGGTCTCGGTCCGGCACACAGTTTTAATCTGCCAGGAAGTTATATGTATTTGCTGTTTGGCTTTACTTTATTAGGCAGTGAAATATCTCTGCTTTTGGTGAATCTCTGGTACATTACTCCATCAATGCCATGCAAAATCTCCTGAAACTGCTGATTTTGGGTTGATATAATATCTTGTGCTTGAGGCAGATCCCATTAGGATGCGTTAACAGCAATAGAATAAGATTAGTCTTCCCATAGTCTGAAAGTCTGACAGTTAAAGCACGTATGTCATGAAATTTCTTTTTTCCTGTTGCCAGTATCACTGCAAGACTAATAGGTTCCTACAAGGCTATTATGACTGGGATGTTTTGCCCACTCCGTCATGACGACGACTATGCATTCACATTGATACACAGAGGATTTTATACAGGGCGTTACAAAAAGGTACGGCCAAACTTTCAGGAAACATTCCTCACACACAAAGAAAGAAAATATGTTATGTGGACATGTGTCCGGAAACGCTTACTTTCCATATTAGAGCTCATTTTATTACTTCTCTTCAAATCACATTAATCATGGAATGGAAACACACAGCAACAGAACGTACCAGCGTGACTTCAAACACTTTGTTACAAGAAATGTTCAAAATGTCTTCCGTTAGCGAGGATACATGCATCCACCCCCCGTCGCATGGAATCCCTGATGCGCTGATGTAGCCCTGAAGAATGGCGTATTGTATCACAGCCGTCCAAAATACGAGCACGAAGAGTCTCTACATTTGCTACCGGGGTTGCGTAGACAAGAGCTTTCAAATGCCCACATAATGAAAGTTAGGAGGGTTGAGGTCAGGAGAGCGTGGAGGCCATGGAATTGGTCCGCCTCTACCAATCCATCGGTCACCGAATCTGTTGTTGAGAAGCGTACGAACACTTCGATTGAAATGTGCAGGAGCTCCATCGTGCATGAACTACATGTTGTGTCGTACTTGTAAAGGCACATGTTCTAGCAGCACATGTAGAGTATCCCGTATGAAATCATGATACCGTGTTCCAATGAGCGTACGTGGAAGAACATGGGGCCCAGTCAAGACATCACCAACAATGCCTGCCCAAACGTTCACAGAAAATCTGTGTTGATGACGTGATTGCACAACTGCGTGCGGATTCTCGTCAGCCCACACATGCTGATTGTGAAAATTTACAATTTGATCACGTTGAAATGAAGCCTCATCCGTAAAGAGAACATTTGCACTGAAATGAGGATTGACACATTGTTGGATGAACCATTCGCAGAAGTGTACCCGTGGAGGCCAATCAGCTGCTGATAGTGCCTGCACACGCTGTACATGGTACGGAAACAACTGGTTCTCCCGTAGTACTCTCCATACAGTGACGTGGTCAACGTTACCTTGTACAGCAGCAACTTCTCTGACGCTGACATTAGGGTTATCGTCAACTGCACGAAGAATTGCCTCGTCCATTGCAGGTGTCCTCGTCGTTCTAGGTCTTCCCCAGTCGTGAGTCATAGGCTGGAATGTTCCGTGCTCCCTAAGGCGCCGATCAATTGCTTCGAACGTCTTCCTGTCGGGACACCTTCGTTCTGGAAATCTGTCTCGATACAAACGTACCGCGCCACGGCTATTGCCCCGTGCTAATCCATACATCAAATGGGCATCTGCCAACTCCGCATTTGTAAACATTGCACTGGCTGCAAAACCACGTTCGTGATGAACACTAACCTGTTTATGCTACGTACTGATGTGCTTGATGCTAGTACTGTAGAACAATGAGTCACATGTCAACACAAGCACCGAAATCAACATTACATTCCTTCAATTGGGCCAACTGGCGGTGAATCGAGGAAGTACAGTACATACTGACGAAACTAAAATGAGCTGTAACATGGAAATTAAGCGTTTCCGGACACATGTCCACATAACATCTTTTCTTTATTTGTGTGTGAGGAATGTTTCCTGAAAGTTTAGCCGTTCCTTTTTGTAACACCCTGTAGAGAACACAAACACACATGTAGCTCTTAAACTCTTTCTTCATTTATAAACACTTACATATTGCAGTATGTATGAACATACATCCCAGTTATGAGCCTATATCTGTCACTCTTGACTCACAAATTTCTCCCTCTATAGATCCACAGCATGAGTCATAGAGCTGAGCGGTTGTTTCTTCCTGTGGCCAAAGTGTTTGGCGAACTGGCTTCAACAGATTTCTCCACAATGTCTCGTATAATCAGTGGACATGCGACTGTCACCTTAATCGATACTCTACAGACTTCTGTATTGCATAACTGGTATGCATTAGATTCTGAAACGTATGCTCCTGTAGATGTGGACACACTCTGTTGTTAACAATTTTAATTGTTCCACGGAAGTCTCCTCCTATGACCATATGATCTTCCTGTATTACTTACAGTGAGTGAACGTTTCTGTGGAACAAAGCAGCAATCGACATCGACGTATTACATAGTCGAACCCATTCGTCTGTGGATAATATCACTTTGGCATCATTAAATCATGGATTTTGGAATACAACCTCCGAATAGAAGTACTGGTCTGATGACATACCCACACTGACTATTTTACAGCTGCTGTTGTTGACACTATAACTAACATGAAACAACATGATCGGATTAGGTGGCTTTCGGTAACCTTGCCCCACTTCCAAGGCGCCTCGACGTTTTTACTTTTCATTTGTTCTCTCACCAATGGGTGAACTACTTATCAATCGCTGTTAATACATATAATTTTCAGCAATGTGTGCAACTTTGTAAAAAAAAATTATCTTTGACTTCACCACAAAAGAGGAATACACTGGCCTGTACTGCCAGTTCATCATCAAAATGAACAAGGTTATGGTCCTATCTAGAGCGACGGTACTGATTGCTACCCTGTATGAGGTCCGTGGGTGTGTATTGCAAGTTACGATCACTGATGCATCCTTGAATACAGCCATTACTTCTCTCTCGTTGGAGAACAGCGACACCACAACTTTAGTGTATTCAAGATATCGGCGTAACCCAGATGTTCTGGATATCCCTAAATATGTTATGATACTCCAACTGAACGACTACGGTTTCCAAGCAGACCATCATGTTACTGCCTATTACACGTCTGAGTGGCTGAAATCAAGTAGTATCTGCAAAGTAGTTTCAGACATTTATGCGAAACTTACTGAAATACTTTGTACTTTCAGTGTTGTAGACTACTATTCGCCGGCCGGAGTGGCCGAGCGGTTCTAGGCGCTACAGTCTGGAACCGCGCGACCGCTACGGTCGCAGGTTCGATTCCTGCCTCGGGCATGGATGTGTGAGATGTCCTTAGGTTAGTTATATTTAAGTAGTTCTAAGTTCTAGGGGACTGATGACCACAGCAGTTAAGTCCTATAGTGCTCAGAGCCATTTGAACCATTTGAACTATTATTCGTTTCTTACACAGCTTATAGTTATGCTATGTGATATTTCAAACAGATTTAACTTGCTGCCTCAAGTGTTTATAAATGATGTGCTTCTTTCTAAGTGTGAGTCCAGTAATAAACATTATGATTTGAATGCACAATGCCAAACTGATAGACAGTCTCCTATTAAATTCCACTCTGTTGCTTGTAAAAAGAAAAATAAATGGTTTTCTTCTCAATGTATCTTTTTTTCCCTAAATATAACAATAATATGTGGAAGAAAATGCAGCTTAGCTCGGCAATGTTTAGGAATCAAAAACACTACTCACTAAGGCACAGTGGCTATTTCTCTTCGTTAATTTTTATTTCATACTTGAATACTGGTCTCAGAAGCGATTCAATTGCATGGTCCAGTCGTTACAAATGTGGACTGCTTATTGGCACATGGCTCTCGCCATATCTCTAACACTGCTCCACTACAGTCTTCGACGAGTGTAGACACAGTTGTGGTGACGCTGCTGCAACGACAGTGGGTGATCAGAAGCTTTTTTTATAAGTAGGAGAAGAAATTCCCTTGTAGAGAATAATAGTTAATATATTCTGTTTTATTGCTTTTTAAAGTAGTTGCATAGCACATTATTTCCAAAACTCCATGAACTTTGCCTCTGTAGACTTTAGGATCTACACTCATACGCTTTGGTGCTGGTAGAATATTGGCATTTACGCACAGTTCCAGTTGCTTCATATCTGCACTATTATTTCATAAATAGTCAACAAAATCGTGGTACAATTTCTTACATGCAGGTGACAAGAGTAAAGTCTGTCTGTTGTGATTGTTAAGGCACAATAAAGATCAATCAGTCTTACAACACTGGCATACTTTAGGCATATGTTTCTGTCCCATGAGGTTAATTCAAGCGTTGCTTCTCCATACATATCAACTATGAACCTAACGTTTGAATGCTAATAGGAATATGTGATAGTTCATATTCAGTCATCACCTTCTTTTCTGTATACGCTATCATGCTGGAAAGATATATCCTCTCATAACATAAATACCCCACTTTAGTACTTGCACATTGTGCGTTTTCTACTTCTGTAACTACTTCAAAGTAATCATCAGGTACTAGGCCCACGTTCACGTGTTCAGAACCACTAGCAGTCACATTGCATGTATTAATGAATAGCAGTATTCTTTTGGGGTTTAGCAGAGACTAGCTGAGCTGAGGAAGTTCCGAACGCTGGGTCTGATAAATTGGGAAGACCACCCATAGGTTACTGCTCCTGCTGTGGCGGCAAGGGCCATAGTATACTGAACACTTGAGTGTCCTGGTCTACTAGTTCCTCTAACAATGGAACTGGGATGCACTGTGCTGATGGAATAAAAATAAAATAAAAAACCTTAGTATAAATGAATATGTTTATAAATGTTTAATAATAGTAATAATTGACAGACAAATACTTACTTTCAGATGTTGGAGTCTTATTCTTCTTATTCTGCCTGGGGCACTGGCTGGTCTCTGCTGATGCTTGATAGTGATCCTGCCACTATGACACACAAAACTCGAATGATGGTGGCTTGGACAACTGTATTCGTAATGTAATAAAGGTGGGGGGAGGGGGGGGACGCTTATTCCAATTGGTCCACGGGTTTCCAGCTTCCTATTGGTTCAAGGGGATGGAGAAGGGTAGCATAATGCATGGATAGGGTGGGGGTTCCCAAGTGTGAGCTTAAATATGATTTGCACAGTTGCCTCTGGTGTGTGTCGGATGGCACTTCCCTGTAAGTGGCGGAGAGGGGGATGGGGGGTGACCTCAGACAATTTCCCCCGTATGTAAACTGATACGCAGTACAATCTGATACTCAAGGTCAAGATCATCTCGTACCTGCAGTGATACCCTACTAATGTGGATCAACACGCCATTATTCAGGTAGATATTATATTGTAGTTCGTATACGCTATCTGATCAACAGTATCTGGATACCTGCTAGTGGACATTAAAATGGGGTGTGTCCACTCTTCACCTGTATGATACCTTGAAATCAGCTAGGAATACTTTCAATGGTGTGTCTCAATATCTGTATATCTATGGAGGAATGGCAGCCCATTCTTCCACAAGAGCAAAAACCATGGCAGGTAATGATGTCGGACGCTGGGGACTGCAGCGAAATCGATACACTAACTCATCGTACATGTGTTCCATTGGGTTCTGGTCGGGATTCTGGACAGGCCAGTCCATTTCAGGAATGTTATTGTCCATAAACCATTGTCCCATAGACGCTGCTTTATGACAGGATGCACTGTCATGTTGATATAATCAATCATCAGCTCCAAATTGTTCCTCTACTGTAGGCGCTACATAGTGCTGCAAAATGTATTCGCATCCTTCAGTAATAATAACCACGAAAAACACCCCCTACGGCAAAACCACTTTCTCTGTGCTTCGTTTTTGGCACTACACATGGTGGCAGGTATCATTCTGCAGGCACGAGCCAAAACCAAACCTTTCCATCGGATTATCACAGGGTATAACGTGATTCATCTCTCCAAATCACTCGTTTCCAGTCTTCCAATGCTTAGTGCCATCGCTGCTTACAACACCTCAAGCGTCCCTTAGCATTCACTACAGAAATTTGTATCTTGTAACGAGCTGCTCTTACCCCGTTGCTTTTAACTCCCAAAGCACAGAAATTGTGCTAGCTGGACTGATGATAGCCCTTAAGAACTCACGAGTGATTCCTTACACTGATTTCATGCGATTTTAAGACGGTTCCTGTCCGTCAATATAAGAGATATACCCGGCCTTGCTTTAGCTGTGGTTGTTCCTTCACGTTCCATACATTCTCATCACCAAGAACTGACTTCGGCAGCTTTAGAAGGGCTGAAACGCCCCTGATGGATATGTTACACAGATGACATCCAGTGACTAGCCAACGTTTAAAGACACTGAGCTCTCTTGGCTGGTCCATTCTCCTGGCACCACTTCTTTACTGAAAGCGCAGTACTCGCCACCTACCTCTATATTGGCGTGTCCGCCTCTCGTGACATCTATTTCTCCAATCTGCATTACATACGTCCACCACTGCTCAAAATTACATCAGATTTTAACACCATATTATTGACACAGAGGAAGCTTCATCGAATAATAAATTTAATAAAAATTTGACCGTTTATGGTGCTGTAAGTGTCAGAACATGAACACCAACAGACACGGGGCACGTGGTTGTTCCTCAGCTTGCGTCCGAGATGTCCAGTATGATTGTCTCCATGAAGAATCGCGCGCTGCTGGTAACGCTGTTTTACAAGAACGGTGACTGTGCACGGTGCATAAAATCCTACGAAACATCCTGCATTTCTATACATAAAAAACTACCCATGTTCAGGATATGCTTCCTACTGACCGGACATCAAGACAAACGTTGGCTCTGGAATTTGTTGCTCGCATGAAAGTGGACAATGAATAGCCATAGAACATTATGTAGACAGACGAAGCCCATTTCCATCACCTAGGACATGTCAGTCCGCAGAACTGCAGAATATTGGCAACGGATCATCCGCAGCACATCATCCGGTACCACTTCATTCTGCAAATGTGACTGTTTGGTAAGGGTTGACGGTATCGTTTGCCGTAGGGCCGTACTTTTCCGATTTTCCGAGGTTATTTTGATCACCGATGTCACTCCAACTCTTCAACAACTTGGATGCGGCGATAGGGTCATTCTTATACAAGATGGGGCTCTTGCAAACACTGCAAAACCAGTGGAGCGGCTGCTGCAGTGGCATTATTGAATTGCTACAATTATCAGCCGTCATTTCCTTACAGCCTTGCCGTCCAGATCACCTGATCTTAATTCGTGTGACTTCTGGCTGTGGGGTTGTCTGAAAACGTTGTGTTCAGTGCTCCAGTTGCGAACGTAGTTGAACTGAAGGCACACGTTGTGCGAAGCACTCCCAACGAGACCCCCGAGACGCTCAAATCCGTTGTGCAACACGTGGCAGAAAACGGTGGGCAGCATATTGAACATGTTCTTGCGCCAGTCTCACAATAGTAAGGAACCGATGTCATTTTACTTTGTATGCAGTTTTTGGCCTCAAGGCAATCAAAAACCAATTTTTTCCCATCAGCTTTGGTACGACCTTGTCGTGGTGGATGGACTTACCTAAATAACAGCGCCACAACTATTGACTGCCGAACTTGTGCAGTCACGCACATTGAACAGTACGGATGTGTAATCCAAACCGTCGCTGTCGTATTGCTATTGATCTGTCATTTCTATCCGACCCCATTTACGCTAAGACGCATCAAAAGCAGGTAAAATTTTCGTTAATTTTTTCCCTCATGATGTTTCCCCCTGTGTCAATAATATGCTGTTCAAATTTGACGCCATTCTGGGTAGTTATTCTCTTTCTACAGTGCTTATAAATTGGAACTATAATTCTGGGCATTCAGTGTATATGTATCCTCCGAGTACTATACGATCTGATAGGATAACAGATTTACACTACAGTGAAAAAATAAAACATGACTGAGATAATATATTTTCTCATAATAAAATTAAAAACATAAATTATTGTCACGTAGGTTACGTTATAACACACTGACGGAAATAAATCGCAACACCAGGAAGGAGTTGCGCGAGAGTTGGTTGGCGTGTTTCTATATCTGGGATAATGTTTATTCAGAGTCCGTGCCAGTCGCATAAGAGTGGCTGTAGAAGCGTCACTATGAGCATGCAAATCATCTGTGCCTTAAATATACGCTGTAACGATCGTGAACGTTAGCTTCCTATGAGGTTGGACGTGGTGAGTTGATGTTAGTGAAGAATGCCTTGAAGGCGACATAGAAGCCGTTGTCAGCACCTCACTGAGTGTGAACGAGGTCGTGTAATAGGGCTACGAGAAGCTGGATTTTCGTTCTGTAATACTGCGGAAAGACTTGGCAGGAATGTAGCCACTGTACACGAATGCTGGCAGCAGTGGTCACGGGAATGCACGGTCGCAAACAGACCGTGCTCCGGACGGCCACGTGACACTACCGAGAGTAAAGACCATCGTGTCTGGCATACGGCTCTGCTGCATCGCACTGCATTTGCAACAGCAATTTGAGCAGCAGTTGGCACCACAGTGACACAAAGAACTGTTGCAAATCAGTTACTCAGCGAGAGCCCCTAGCCAGACGCCCTGTAGCGTGTATTCCACTGCTCCCAAACCACCACCATTTGCGACACTAGTGCTGTTAAGCGAGAGCCCATTGGAGGGCAGGGTGGAAGACTGGTGTCTTTTTCCGATGAAAGCTGGTTCTTCCGAAGTGCCAGTGATGGCCGTCTGTTGGTTAGAAGGAGGCCAGTTGAGGGCCTGTAACCAAGCTGTCTGTGTGCTAGACACACTGAACCTACACCTAGAGTTATGGTCTGGGGTGCGATTTCGTATGACAGCAGGAGCGCTCTCGTGGTTATCCCACGCACCCTGAGTTCAAATTTTACGCCAGTCTGGTGATTCGACCTATTGTGCTAACATTCATAAACAGCACTCAGGGGGCGTTTTCCAACAAGATAACCATCACGCATATACTGCTGTTGCAACCAAACATGGTCTAGAAAGTGTCGACATCTTTCCTTGACCTGCTCAATCACCAGATCTGTCTCCAATCGAGCACTCATGAGATGTCACCGGACAACTCCAGCGTCATCCACAACTTGCAATTCCTGTCTCTGTATTGACCAGTCAAGTGCAACAGGCGTGGAACTCCACCCCACAAACTGACATACGGCACCTGTATAACACGTTTGCGCACTTTCATTCGATACTTTGGCAGTTACACCGGTTAATAATGTACCAGCATTTCACATTGACAATGTCTTATCTCGCAGGCTGTGGCTGTTGGTCTGAGCAGGCTGTGTTGGGTCCGACCATATGTTGCCTAATTAGAATTATATTAATACCTTCAGCAGCTGACGGGCGTTGATACATATCAACGCTTTGAAAATGTGTGCCCCGACCGGGACTCGAACCCGGGATCTTCTGCTTACATGGCAGACGCTCTATCCATCTGAGCCACCGAGGGCACAGAGGAGAGTGCGTCTGTAGGGACTATCTCGCGCACGCCTCCCGCGAGACCCACATTCTCACCTTGTATGTCCACACACTACATTCGTAGTGTCCCACCCCAACACACTCATTACTCGTGGAAGACATTCTTACCAAGTCCCATAAAGGGATCGGGGAATATGTGTACATCCCCACAGAAGAAGGTCATGACCGATATTGCCAGAACTATATACTTAAATGGATATGGCGTCTGTTCTTTCGAACATATATGTTGCCTAGGTTCTTTCGAGTACGCTATAGAAGTTTCCCTGGGAAGCCCTTACTCATCGTCCAAACAGTCCCGATCTCTCACTATGCAATTTCCACTTAAATAAGTTACCTAGACAAATGAGGTTCCGAAATTTCGTTATTCTACCTTACTTATTTTTTGGTGTTGAGATTGTTTTCCCATCATTTTAATAAGCACCGCTGCACAATTTTGCACTGAGGGGAAAAGCGTTACTGGCTTTACTCGCCAACGAAGTATAGGTAAAACAAAATATTATTTATTAGCATAGGATGCTAATCAAGTATTAGCCCAAGCAATTTATTGTCAAGGAAAACGTGATATAAGACACCAAATATAAATGGCAAAAATAAATAAAGCCAGTATCTGAAGATTATTCCACTCTTGAAAACACGGATGAGTGGCGTGTAACCGGAGGCAGTGGCTGTTTGTCAGAGCATTCTGTGATGGGTCCGACCGTATGCTGACAAGGTTCTTTCGAGTACGCTGCAGAAGTTTCCCTGGGAACCCCTTATACATCGTCCATTCAGTCCCAATCTCTCCCTATGCGATTTCCATATTTTTAGTGCCCTATAAAAAGACAATCGTGGCCATCGATTTCCTTTGGGCGAACATGTGAACATCTGGGTACAATCATGTTTCCGTAGGCAACCACAGACTTTTTTCAGTGATAGCACTGACCGTCTTGTCCCACAAAGGGATAAGTGCACAAGTACGTGCAGAAAAGTAATGCCTCCAATTATTTTATGCGAAAGCTCTTAAGGCTTCTTAGATAAAAAACGTTATTAACATTCTACATTTTCAGCCTTCATGTCTAAATATTTGTTTCTCAACCCTGGCGACGAATACGTCAGTTTCTTGATAACGTCACTGCAGAGTGTTTCACTTGGTTGTCGGAGTCACAACCTCAGCTCTGCTTCCACCGCTTCATAGCTATCAACGTGAAGTCCTCCAAACTGTTATTTAAGTTTTTGAAACGGATGAAAATGTGGTGGGATCAAGTCGGAACTGTATGAAGGATGAGCGATGACTGAACTCAAAGCGCCGGATTATTGCAGATGTCGCAGCGCTCGTGTGCGATTTGGCATTGTCATGCTGAACAAGAGGATGCTCCACGCGTGGACGGGATCTACTAATTCGAAACTCGATTACAGTACGATGTTTCTCATGCGCCTTCATAGTTACGTTATGCACCGCTATGTTACACGCTGCAATTCGGAGTCTTCTAGCGGAAGAGGGCAGCGAATATGTAGACTTGAAGAATAAAGAGGTAGAATGTTAATAATGTTTGTTTTATTTTTAAAATTTAACAGTTTTCAGATAAAAAATTCGGAGGCATTACTTCTCAGCACCTGCATGTATTAACAGTTGTGGCGACTAGTTTTGAAATAGTAAACAGTTTACGTACTTTTTTCCATCTGACTTGTTTTCATTGACTGCCCGTTATACTTTAAACGAAACTTACCTTAAAAATGATTACGTGCTTAATTTTTAAGTTTTCGTGTAAAGTTTTTCTTTGGAGTACAATCTAACGTCAAAATACAATTTTCATATGACCTGGCACAGCAAAACAAACATTCAGGATGAAGAAGCAATGAAGGAAACACACACCGCCACAGGAATATGAATTTACTTTAAATATGTAGGTAAGTTACGTCTACTGCTGTTTACAGGACTGTTGTTCCTTATTGTAGAATAGCTGTGTGTGAAAATATTTCCCAGAATGTGACATATTTTTACAGTGATTTCTTTCACATCCTTACTACAAATACATGTCAGAAAAGCTAGTATAGTCAAATGTCACTTCCAGAAGCCTTATAGACACTTCTCTATGATTTTCAGAGCTTAGGAACGAACTTCCAAAGTGATCAGATGGAAAATAATTGGTATCCTCCAACAACAGTTTGAAATATCAGATCAGCTGTTTGCTTCAAAAATGGTTCAAATGGCTCTGAGCACTATGTGACCTAACTTCTGAGGTCATCAGTCCCCTAGAACTTAGAACTACTTAAACCTAACTAACCTTAGGACATCACTCACATCCATGCCCGAGGCAGGATTAGAACCTGCGGCGTAGCGGTCGCGCGGTTCCAGACTGTAGCGCCTAGATCTGTTTGGTTTAAGGCCTCTTTGGACAGACCGAGTAAATATGAGTTAATGTCACTTTTTATCCCACTTGCAGCGTACTTCACTATTGGCAATAAGGGATTTACATTTACCGTACTCCATTATGAACTTTAATTGACAGTGTGACATACGAGGGCTATTCGGAAAATGAGTTCCGATCGGTCGAAAAATGGAAACCACTATGAAAATCCGATGAAGCGTAGCATAGGTGTGTCGGATAGTGTCTCTAGTATGCCTTTCGATAGCGTTACGTCGCTCCTTCCAGTTCTGAGTGCACAGTGAGCACGTAAAGATGCCTAGGAAATATTGTGTCCCACCAAGTATGTGGGCCTGGTGCAAGATTTCGCCTGATGTCATGCAGCCGACACAACACAACTGTCATGCGGATCCTTCTTCATGAATATTCTTGGCCGTAATCCGCAGGGGCAATGAAGACGCTCCTGCAGCGTATTCAGTGGGAAGTATTTGATCACCCACAATACGGCCCATAAATGGCAGCCCCTGAGTTTCATCTCAGCTCACACGAACCGCTGACTTTGAAGACAACATTTTGGTATGGTCAACGAGCTGTAGAACCGCGTAGAGTACTGGCGGAAAGCACAGGCGGCTGCCCTCTATGATGAGAGTATTGGAAAGTTGGCCCAATGCTACGACAGATGCCAAAGTCGAAGGAGTGACTACGTAGAGAAGTAGTTGGAAGGTGTAGCTAACTGCTGCAAATAAAAACATTTTTGATTTACACAGTGGTTTCCATTTCGCGACCGATCGAAACTTACTTTTCAAATACCCCACGTATAACCTCCCATGCTGAACAGTATACTTAAGTCATTTTGAGAAATTTATTTTTTGATTGCATGTTTGTGACCGTTCTGTAAATGTCTAATAGCCGCCTGTACGTTAAGCGTTTCTACAGTAATTAATTGCTGGTCTTCTACACAACAGTCCAGTCACCCCCACCCCCACCAAAGAAAAGATCAAAACTACTCTGTAGAGGGTTTCTCTGAAACTTATCCAATATGAAGTATGATGTGTTGGCAGATGAGCTAACACCGTGTTGCTAGAGGAGGCCGAAATGCACGCGTTTAAACTCACGCAGGCTGGCATGAGGTCTGAAACAGGATACGTAATGAACGCTATAAAGAAAAGTACGTAGCTGCTGGAATACTTAACTTTAATCCATAATTGTAGAACATCTCTCTTGACGGTACATGTTATAAGCACAATATAAAATAATATCAAATGCTATGGCGCCTTGCTAGGTCGTAGCAAATGACGTAGCTGAAGGCTATACTAACTATCGTCTCGGCAAATGAGAGCGTAGTTGTCAGTGATCCATCTCTGGCTAAGTCGGTTGTACAACTGCGGCGAGTGCTAGTAAGTCTCTCTAGACCTGCCGTGTGCTGGCGCTCGGTCTGCAATCACTGATAGTGGCGACACGCGGGTCCGACGTATACTACCGGACCGCGGCCGATTTAAAGGCTACCACCTACCAAGTGTGGTGTCTGGTGGTGACACCACAAAGTAAATACACGACACAAAAGTGATGACATCACATTACAATATGTTCACAGGAAAGTACAGCTAATGGCAAACTTTTTCAGTTTATTAGTAACTTAAGAGAATTTTTCATGTAATGAATACTGGCATTATCAGTCCTACGTTTTGCTTTTTGCAACAGATTTCACAGGCGACAACCAGTATTAGGAGAACGAACGCTCACAATCTTTCACCATGACATAATAATGTGAGTAAATTTTGCCCCTCTACTGAACATAACCCTTCGAAAAATGAATACAAAGGTAACACAACGGTCTCATTAAAAAGACACACTGCCAATGAAACATTCTGACGCTGAATATTTCAGGGACAGTCATGGTGGCACTCTGATTAATGTAGCTTCTTCTGAGTAGTAAAAGGTATTTAATCCATTGAAATGAGGAGTTTGATCTTTAGTTTAATCTTGAGATAAGAAAATATAAATATTTGTTCCTCATCTTACTGATGTGGTTCCACGTATATTTTTGAATAAATGGACAGTATCGAAACTAAAAATATTTTCGCTATGTGATTAAATAGATTATGTATGAAATACTTAATAGTATAAAGGATCTAAATAATTTATGACTGATTCTGTCACTCATCAGTAACAAAATGGTGTACTCTACGTCAGTTACTACTTTAACATCTCTATGCATAACCGCATTAATTGTTTCTATAGGTAAACGCCCAATTGCATCCTCAATATATGAAAACAGTTAAGTCGTTATGTGAGACTGAATTTCTATAGAAAGTTCATTGCATTTCTGTATACGCTCTAGATGACCAACTGTGTACGTATCGTTTGGCCAAATACACTCCTGGAAATTGAAATAAGAACACCGTGAATTCATTGTCCCAGGAAGGGGAAACTTTATTGACACATTCCTGGGGTCAGATACATCACATGATCACACTGACAGAACCACAGGCACATAGACACAGGCAACAGAGCATGCACAATGTCGGCACTAGTACAGTGTATATCCACCTTTCGCAGCAATGCAGGCTGCTATTCTCCCATGGAGACGATCGTACAGATGCTGGATGTAGTCCTGTGGAACGGCTTGCCATGCCATTTCCACCTGGCGCTTCAGTTGGACCAGCGTTCGTGCTGGACGTGCAGACCGCGTGAGACGACGCTTCATCCAGTCCCAAACATGCTCAATGGGGGACAGATCCGGAGATCTTGCTGGCCAGGGTAGTTGACTTACACCTTCTAGAGCACGTTGGGTGGCACGGGATACATGCGGACGTGCATTGTCCTGTTGGAACAGCAAGTTCCCTTGCCGGTCTAGGAATGGTAGAACGATGGGTTCGATGACGGTTTGGATGTACCGTGCACTATTCAGTGTCCCCTCGACGATCACCAGTGGTGTACGGCCAGTGTAGGAGATCGCTCCCCACACCATGATGCCGGGTGTTGGCCCTGTGTGCCTCGGTCGTATGCAGTCCTGATTGTGGCGCTCACCTGCACGGCGCCAAACACGCATACGACCATCATTGGTACCAAGGCAGAAGCGACTCTCATCGTTGAAGACGACACGTCTCCATTCGTCCCTCCATTCACGCCTGTCGCGACACCACTGGAGGCGGGCTGCACGATGTTGGGGCGTGAGAGGAAGACGGCCTAACGGTGTGCGGGACCGTAGCCCAGCTTCATGGAGACGGTTGCGAATGGTCCTCGCCGATACCCCAGGAGCAACAGTGTCCCTAATTTGCTGGGAAGTGGCGGTGCGGTCCCCTACGGCACTGCGTAGGATCCTACGGTCTTGGCGTGCATCCGTGCGTCGCTGCGGTCCGGTCCCAGGTCGACGGGCACGTGCACCTTCCGCCGACCACTGGCGACAACATCGATGTACTGTGGAGACCTCACGCCCCACGTGTTGAGCAATTCGGCGGTACGTCCACCCGGCCTCCCGCATGCCCACTATACGCCCTCGCTCAAAGTCCGTCAACTGCACATACGGTTCACGACCACGCTGTCGCGGCATGGTACCAGTGTTAAAGACTGCGATGGAGCTCCGTATGCCACGGCAAACTGGCTGACACTGACGGCGGCGGTGCACAAATGCTGCGCAGCTAGCGCCATTCGACGGCCAACACCGCGGTTCCTGGTGTGTCCGCTGTGCCGTGCGTGTGATCATTGCTTGTACAGCCCTCTCGCAGTGTCCGGAGCAAGTATGGTGGGTCTGACACACCGGTGTCAATGTGTTCTTTTTTCCATTTCCAGGAGTGTATGTATGACACCCAAGAAGACATTCACAGTTGTGAGTCAAGTACTCTGGCCCTAAAAATGTGGATAACGCAATCTGAATTGATCTGACACTGAGCAGAAATTCAAAATAGCTCTGAGCACTATGGGACTTAACTGCTGAGGTCATCAGTCCCCTAGAAGTTGGAACTACTTAAACCTAACTAACCTAAGGACATCACATACATCCATGCCCGAGGCAGGATTCGAACCTGCGACCGTAGCTTTCGCGCGGTTCCAGACTGAAACACCTAGAACCGCTCGGCCACACTGGCCGGCAAGCAGACTTTGATTGATAATCTACAGAAGTCTATATAGCTGCAGCTGAGAACAAGTTGCGATTGAGATCTGTACGATCTGACAAGGCCGAAGCAGCAGTACGTTACCCTGTTTGCTTCATGCAGCGATGGAACTTGCAGCTGGCAAGATGTGTATGGCGGAAGCGAGGCATAAGGCGGCACCTGTGAATCGATCGCGGCTACGAAAGGAATGCTAAATCTCATGGTCTAGCGATCAGGCAGACGGAACTCAATTTACTCTCTACCAGAGCCCTGAAACTACGGTAGATTTCAGTGTGACACACCCGTTCGCTGGTCGAACCGAGGACCAATTTGGTTCACTTATACAACGGAGCATATAAGGATACCATACGTCAAGACTGGTCAACCAAAAACGAATAAGTGTGCCCTCAGCAAACGAGTAGTCCGAGATGTTTGAAGGGACACTGTCAGTACAGTAGGAACTTCACCATTAGCTCTCCAGTCTAACTATTTGCAAGTGAAGTCAGTCTGAGGACAAGTCCCAAGCGCCAACCACACATACCAGAGCTTAGACCAGAAGATGCTTCCAGACCAAAGTCCAGAACCGGAGTGCCTCGCACCTCTCCGGATAAACAAAATTCCGTTTTTCCGCAAATTGCACGAACGCCACCGCCTTCACCCCGTCTTGAGCCAATCACAGGACTTTAGAGGCGGTAAATCTCCCATCCCACATGACTGCACGAACTCATGTCGAACCAGCGTAAGATTTAAGAAACCTGTGTCTCTGGAAAAAAAGAAACCGCCAGTTTCTGGCTTTTTAAAATCTTTGCAGAGGGAGAAGATGTTTTTCTCCAACGACGCGTCGCTTCCCACGGCAACAAGCGAACAGATACAAATTTAAAGATCTTTATCTAAATCGCCTGTTTTGAGCATATTAGTGCTAGCTATGAGGTATAATAAAGATTCTGTCTCTACACGTTTCTCAGATGCCGGAGTTCTTATACAACCGAGGCAGCCGACAGAAGTGAGTCACAGGCCTATTTGCAGTATCGGCGAACACGAAAACTCGTGAATTTTTATTACTCGTGGCTCTGCAAACAATGCCTAGTTTATGACTCCACTGTGTAGACGGATCCCTTCAGTCCATCTCCCCAAGCCCAGCCTTCGGCTGGCGCCAATGGGGGTATAGCAGCATTGTCCTGCTGGAGACCCGTCTCGACTAGGGGCTGCTCTGTCTACCTTGTACGGCTGTGGGCCTGTCCACCAAGATTTACTGAGGGATGGACTCGCCGCCAATTGCTTTCAACTTCCAACATGCCGTTTCTATGAACTAAGAACCATAAAAATACCTCATCCCTTTAGTGCCCTACCAGGCTCCATCAATGTCTGCTCAGGCCGTTAACTTTATAGAGTCTCGCTCAAGGTGTATGAGGTAACAAAATCTTTAGTAATTTTCCGTATACGAAAAATAGGTGAGAGAGTAACTTGTCCTCTCTCACAGCTTTCAATCCAACTTCACTCTTCATGTCCCCTGAAAGTTTTCTCAAATGCAACTGTTGGGATAATGACAACACAAAAGAATTGTTAATGTGACTGTAGGCAAATGTAAATGAAAAATACCATAGAAGTCAACAAGAGAGACCCTGTCGGAATTCATGGTCGACTGAACAAACTGTTTTTAAGTTTCTCCTTCAAAAACTGCATCTACCTAATAAAACGTAACTGACTATTATTACTTTTTAAGTCACATTGTGGAAAACGTATTACAAAAATCTTCTTTAACATCCACACAACCACCACTTTGAAAGCAATTTATGTGGCTAGGCAAGTGCTCTAATATAGAGTACCCGGTACCTAACGCAAAGCAGAGTATCACTTTTTATACACACGTATTTGATAGAAGGCACCTTACAGTTATTCTGTCACTTCCACACATAAATCTCTGAAAAGTTTTAAACAACATAAAACAAACGGGATGTCTTTTAAAGTCTGTAAAACAAAATTAATCTAATGGGAAAAGGCACTTCAATTTAGTTCTGTCGATCTATTTCTGAAATCATCGAAGTTCTCAATCTCGTCTTCCTCACACTTTACGCTTAAATTTCGCTCCTGACGACACAAAATCTGGGGCATAATTTTAGCAGTATTCCGCTTCATAATGATGACAGACCGAGACTGCAATAATGGGTTTTACAAACAACTGATTTATTAGTCAAAGGCGACCATGTTGTTATTTTTAAAAAAATTTTTTTTGCTCTTGTGTTGTTTTAGGCTAATGTTCTCCGGTATTCAGCTGCGGGCACCGACCTGTACACCAACAGTAGAATATCAATGAGATCCTTGACTCAAAGTTCAAGTTTCTTCCACGACTGGTCCAGCTGTCACTGTACTGCAGTATCTGGCAGTGTTGGTAAAATAAAAAATGCAAGATGGTGGATTGCAGGAAATTAAAAAATGCAAGCTGCCGCTGACATGAAATTAAAAAATGCAAGATAGTGGAAAATTAAAAACAATTTTTAAGGAATTCAAAAATCCAAAATGGTGGAACTAGCCCAGTTACACCTTGTACCTCCTTCACCATATCATCACGTTCTTTTAGAGATTTAATACTAATATTGCACAAGACTTGGTGCACAGGGCATCCGCAACTGAGAGGCATGATAATTAATTTAGAGAGATCCGCTTCAGTTGTACTAATATTTATTTAAACCATGACAGGTTTCGAGATTTTAAAATCCCATACACCTGAAGATGGGATTTTAAAATCTCAAAACCGGTAGTAGAAAAAATAAATATTAGTACAACTGAAGCTTATCTCTGTAAATTAATTACAATGCTAATATCTCTTACTGTTCCCTTCTATGATACTTTATGGGTTGGAAATAACTTTTTTAATGCTCACAGGTTTTTTTCTCCTAGGCACACGTGAAAAAAATGACGTATCATTATTTTTCTAAATCAACCCTGTTCATGCAGTTCATTCTCCCATGATAAATCAACCACTAGGTGCCACTGTTGAGAAAATCAGGTTCACCAGCACTGATGGTCTAGAATCTTCATGAGAGATATATTTTGTAGTCTTTCAGATAAACCAGCACTGTCATTCCAAATTTGGTGGTGACACATCTTGTGCTTATTATTGCATGGCACTGACTCTTCTTCAACGCCAATAGTCTTTCAGTTCATGTTGGGCGTCCACCCACACTCAGACAGTTCAAATGTTGTGACATACAAACAGAAGTATCCCAGCTTTCTTGTATTACAACAAGCAGTTAATAAGCAAAATATATAGATTCTATTAGTAGCTTGTAGTAATGACATACTTACATTTTCCGAGCAAAAAGAAGGAAGCACTGAATGATGGTGATGACTACAATGATGGCGACATGTCTGACGGTGCAGCGACAACGATGAGCTACTAGCAGTAAGTCTTGAGCTTTATAACTCACCACCACGATGAGTCAACAAGTTCGGACAGGCAAAAAATGTGATTGGTCAACATTAGTCATTAAGCCCTATCTAGCTGATACAGCATCATTGTTCAGTTTTTCGTATTTGCAAGGAATATGATCTCGGAGGAATTCAAGCTTCCAGATGAGCGTAATCAAAGCAACTCAATATCAAATATGCATGTTATATCTATGCATTTCAAAACGACAGGAAACCGATATGACTATTCAAGGAACTCAAATGCCTCTCTGCATTCCCATGCTGTGGCTGACCACAAAACTGTGGTAAAAAAAATTAATTACCACTGTTTAAGGTGCACATAATAATAACAGCAGATGCATCACACGTGTCAAAACAGCTGACAGCGGTCAGCGACTTCCTCTCAGATAAGACGGATGTCTAGCTGGGTGCTACCACAGACGCTGCACTGTGTTACGCATCCAGGCGAAATATCTAATACTGATGCTACAGTTTGGGCGATATTTTGAGTTCAACTGTGAAATCGAATACGTTCTCTCTCAGTCTGCTTCCAACATGCGAAGTGTCCTGATCATTATGCGAACTCCCATGCAATAGTTATGTGAACTGTTTCCAAGTTAACGAAACACTTTCTGTGAGTGTCTTTCAAGTGTCGAAATGTTTTCATATGGAACTTCCCACGGGCAATCACTGGAATCCAGTTTTCTGGATGAAAGGACATTTTGCTCTTCTCTCTAAGGGCAAAACCTCTATCATGTGGTAGGAAACTATGCAAAAGAGTCCTCATATGTTGGACATCTCTCACAAAATCAGCAATATTTAGGCTTATGTTCAATTGAATATCATGCGAAAAATAGGAATTATTATCAGAACATTCCAGATTCGTTGCTTTTCTTTGAATGTTGTCGTTCGCTTTGTCTAATGCAATAGAGAAACACTTTTTAGACATTCTGTACAAATGCTGCAAAAGTTCTGGATAGCCGTCAGTTCTTTCATTACGACGCATGTACCATATTTCTTCCCTTTTAAAGCCATAATGGATGTACCCAATCCCTTCTTCTTACTGCTCACAAAAGATCCAGTGCATCAATATCTTTGTCTGATGTGGGCGACATATTCTGATATATTCGTACCATGGCCGTCCAGCACCTCTCTGACGTCGCTACTTCTGTGTCAATTGCTCGCGTCCCGCCAGCGCCACGTCCCAGCCACGCCGTCGCCGGGCGTCTGTGTCACGCCATTTCTGTGTGAAGTGGGCCCTGGAGTGTACGGCCTCGCCACTGTGCTGCACTAGCAGCGTGAGCGTGCCAGTCATCTCACCACGTGAATAAGCCAGCCAATAGTGTTCCTCGCTGCCGGTATACAAGGTGTGAGAGGAAAATAATGAGACTAAGTTTTTATCTACCAAAGATTTTATTTTATTTGTTTCAAACCACAATATTCTCCCCTTCAAAGTAGTTCCCTTTATCTGCTTCACACCGGTAGAGTCGTTCCAACTCTTGGTGGCAGTGCTGAAAGCGTTCAACTGGTAGGCCCTTTAACATGTCAGTCCTGTGCTGTGCTGTTCGGTTGATGCAGTGGATAGAGTTTTGGGTTAGCATGCAGGAGGTCGAGGGTGCGATACTTGGTCGGGGCGCATTTGTTATTGGTCAATAAATAATAAAGTGACATTGAACATAAAGCAAACTAATGCCATGAATTTCAGTTCGAAGAGGAAAAATTTCAATGTTAAATTAAATGTAGATGGCACCTCTGTAGACTGTGCAACAAATGCAAAATTTCTAGGAATGAATATTGATTCACAGTTGAAGTGGTGTGAACACACAAAGGTACTTGCAAACAGAATGGCATCAGCATGTTATGCCCTTAGAATCCTATCATCAGAGTGTAACATGCAGTGTCTTTTAGTTATATATTATTCATATGTAACCTCAGTTCTTAGCTATGGCATTTCTTTTTTGGGGAACAAATGCATAAAATAAGAACACAATTTTCAAATTCCAGAAAAGAGCCATAAGAATAATAACCAAAAATACTAGTCGAGCTCATTGTAAAGATCTGTTCAGAACACTGGGGATTTTAACTGCTCCATGTGAATACATTTTCAAGTCAGTTGTACACATCAAAAATGACATTGGGAATTAATGCACAGACAGCTCTGTCCATGACCATGCAACAGGAGATAGACTCAACTTACATTTACCAAGAAAAAATAAACATACAGCTCAAAACAGCATTTTCTACCAAGGAATAAAACTGTACAATAAACTACCAAAAGAGATTAAAGAAACCACAAAAATAAACTTATTTAAAAAGGCAACTAGTAAAGTATTCCGTAATGGAAGTGGCCATGTGACATGGGGCGTTGTCATGATCCAGCATCCATTTGTCTACAACGTCTGGTCTCACTCGATTCACACTTTTCCTGAAGCTTTTAAGCATATCTTTGTAAAACGCTTGGTTGGAGGAACACATTCTTTATGCTCGATACCCCTACTGTGAAAAAAGCAAACCAGCATTGTCTTGATGTTTTATTTGCTCATTCAAGCTTTTGTCGGTCGAGGAGATGTCCGAGTGTGTTACTCCTCACTTTGCCGTATTGTCTCAGGATGACACCCATAAATCTAGGGTTCATCGTCTGTGATCACACGACTGAACCATTCATGGTCATTGGCTATCCTCTCGAGAAGATCAACGCACATGTTCCTTCTGATCAGTTGTGAGATTTTTCGGCACTGTTTTCGTACAAACTTTTCACACGTGCAAAGCTCCACTCAAAATTTGATGTACAGTGAAAGTGTTTAACTTTAACAGGTCATGTATCATCCATATTGTTGAACGTCGGTCTGTTCAAGCAAGGGGACACACATGTTCCACGTTTTCGACGCTGAAGGTTTCCCTGGGCGATATTCATCTGAGCCGTGGTGCGCCTTTTCTGGCACACCAGCTCTTTGGCACGACTATCGATTACCCGGCTGTACTACGATCTTTCCCTCTGTTGTGATATGCCTGCGGGTATTGGCGGTAGGGGAGCTGGTTGTCGGACTCGCTACGAGGCGCTAGGACGTGCTAGTGGGCACGACGGAGCAACACGGGGCTCGGCCAGCGAGGCGTGGCGGTCTACCTTGCAAGACTGTCGCGAGTTTGTGGTGGACCTGTCTGATGTCGGCTCCGAGCGCTGCTCACCGCATTGCTTTGGGCCCTGTTTTCTCGGAGAGACTCATCCCTCGAGACCATCTCGAACAACGCTTTCCATCGTACGTGTAAGTGATTTTGGTGCCTTCGTTTCGTCAAACGATTTGCGTTGCAGCGAGTGTATTTGTTGGTCGATTGGCTCGAATGTACTTGTTGTCGAAGTAAGAGCAGCCGGCAGAGTCTGTGTGACTGTGTGCAAACCAGCAGTTACTATTTTTTTTTAATCCGCTATTTGGATGACTATTAAAAGGCAGATTAGCACGAAGGCGTAGTGTGATTTTGGGTTATTGCCATCAAGCGACGTCCCTGGTGTATTGCTGTAAAAAAAATTTTTTTTTTTTGCAACCAGTTATTCTGTTATTAGTAAAACTTGTACTTGTAAAGCTAGTCATTTACATTTATATGTACTTCCTTATTTACGTGCACTTATTGAATGCACTCACTCAAAAAATGGTTCAAATGGCTCTGAGCACTATGGGACTTAACATCTATGGTCATCAGTCCCCTAGAACTTAGAACTACTTAAACCTAACTAACCTAAGGACAGCACACAACACCCAGTCATCACGAGGCAGAGAAAATGCACTCACTCAACATGAATTGGTTTGTGTATTTTGTTTATCAATTTTCAGTTCTCCGCCTGTTGCGATGGATGGCGGTGTAAGCAACGCTGGATAAAGCGCGTAAACAAAATCTATGGATATAGAGGCCGCCACCTCAGTACGCATCGGTTTCACCGTGACGTCATCCAGCCAATGAGAAGCCGTCCACTGCTTATAAAAGCGGAAGCCTCACCGGTCCACGACAGTCAGTTTTACCCCTGACGAAGATGACGGAGGTAGTCATCGAAAGCTTAGGATTTTATCCAAATTTGACGCGGCAAGTAAACCGAGAACTTTTTATGCAAGGACTCCGTCGCGAAAGACTTCGTAGTTATATTGATTGATGTTTGGTCGGTGTTTGCCGTGTCTTGTGCGGTCTGTTTGGGTTCCAATTTCTGCGAGTTGGGGTGCGTGGGTGCGGCGCCACGTTGTGCTTCGGTGCATAGAATCCGTGACGTGCCGTCTAATGGGAAGTGACTCCCGGCTGGGCCCCGGAGCTTAGGTGTTGTTTTCGACGGCTGGTCTGCTGCTTCTAGCATTTTAATTTAAGTCACTTTCTGCCCAGGGGAGCCTGGCGTCACTGCCCATTCGATAAACACATAACTAACATCTCTCATGTAATTTAAAATAAAAATTTTTTTAATTTGCTCGCCAATGAATTATATTAAGTGTAACGTATTGTGCTGGTTGTGTTATTGCTAAAAAAAAAGTATCTGAGACATTTTTAAATTACTTCAGATTTATTGTTCATTAAGTAATTCTAGTTTGCTGCTTACTTGAGAAGGAAGCTATTGGTCATTTTGGACTGTTTTTAAGGCGGGCGCATGTTGATTGTATGTTAGCTGTTTTATAAATGTGGCCTTGAATAAATTTTTAATTTTTTGGCCTACTAGTTGTTGTGTTTAAGAAGTGGGGCCTTGTCCTTCCACGCTAATGCCGACTTCCTAAGTCACATCAGCTTCAACGTGTTCTCGGCCTTCCAAAAATGACTTGTACCAGCGAAAAAATTGTGTTCGTGATAAGGAATGTTACCCATAGACCTGTTTCAGCTTTTCAAATGTCACACACGTCGGTTCCTCAAGTTCCAGTTTCGTAACACACAACAAAAACGCAACTTCAGTGATGGCGCTGTGAAAAATCACGTTGTGGCCGTAGGGAACTGAAACTCGAACTGAGCAACTGTAAGGGATGAACACACCGGTCTACACAAGTAGAACAACACAGGGTGCCCAGATCACTCGCAATGTTGTCAGTCTCATTACTTTTCGTACACACCTCGTAAATATGGCAGACAAGATTTTGTCGATGATTGTCATCGCTGAACTACGGACCTCGCTTGACACTTGTCTTTCTCTCTGGTTGCGATTTGGACTGACTCTCTCATTGCCTGTTGACAGGGTTGTTGCGAAGGTTTCCATTTTGCACTTCATTTTACACACGGGTTGCTTTGGTCTTGCTCTTGTCTGTGTGCTGTCCGCCGTCAGTCAGCTGTGCGTAGCTCAGCTACCGCTTGGTGTTTTGTTCTCTTCCACTGGCAGCCTTTCCACACTGTGGCATCATATATTTCTCTCCTACGTTCTGACACGTGTGCTGAATTCTGGCTAGTCTTGGATGCACCAAAAAAGACTTTTCTGACAGTTTCACATGGTTTGAACATTCTGTGCGTTGTATTCAAGCGGAGGAGACTGAGTAGAACACCTGAAACATTGAAACCATTATCATAATTTTCTCTGTTTTTATTAACCCAGTCTCGAAACTTTTGTACTCACACGTTATAGCCCCTCCCTTCCGCTGTCCAACTAGGGGGGTCCGAGGTAGCCGTGGGTGACTCTGCTGGTGAGCTGGGGGGGAAGTGTGCGAGTCGCGGTCCTCTTTGGTTATTTCCTTTCAGTACAAAACTTCAGCGGCAGAAAACAAACGAGACTTTAGATCAATGTCGGAATTGTCCTATGAAACGCTAGTACAAAACCATCTGCTCTCGTCATTATCTTGACTCAAAATATGCATTTCAACGAAATGATTAGCACAAACTGCTTCCCTCCCCCTCCCTAGGGCTCCCTTTCTCCCTCCCTCTCCCCCTCCCCTTCTTCCTCCTTTTTCCCTCCACTGCCCTCCCTCCTACGCCCATCCTGGTTTCTCCCTACCATCTCTCCCCCCCTTTTCGCCCCCGCCTCCTCCCTTCACCCAGTGGTAGGTCCCCTTCAGTGCAGTGATCTTTCACGTTTCCGTTGTGGTGTCAGTGTTTCTTCAGTGTTGTGTTCAGTGCTACATTCCACCAGCACCAACAGTGTCGCCAGCATCATTCATTTGTGTTCCCACGGCGGGGTATTCTTTGTTTTCATGCTGACTCACAGTGTTCATTCTCCGCATGTGTGTATGGCTCTTGTTTATGTCATTTTTAAATCTACCATTTACACGCATCTATTTTTGTTCTTGTTTAGTCATCACTTTTCTCCCCCCCCCCTCCCCTCCTCCCTTCACCCAGTGGTTGGTCCCCTTCGGTGCAGTGATTTTTCACGTTTTCGTTGTGGTGTCAGTGTTTCTTCAGTGTCATGTGCAGTGCTACGTTCATCACCAACGGTGTCGCCAGCATCATTCATTTGTGTTCCCACTGCCGGCTATTCTTTGTTTCTGTGCCGACTCACAGTGTTCATTCTCCACATGTGTGTGTGGCTCTTGTCTATGTTGTTTCTAAATCTACCATTTACACGCATCTATTTTTGTTCTTGTTTAGTCATCACTTTATACCACTCTATGTTATGTGTTCTTTTCTCATTTGACTATGGTTTTTTTTTCTGTAACTCTCTTGGCTGAAGAGTGGTGTATTGTGCCGCTGCCAGCCCGCCCCATTTTGGGGAGTGAAATAACAATAAAGAAAAGAAAAAACACAAACTACAGCATTCTTACTAGGTGTGAAATCTGCATGATGGATTACTTGCAACCACTTAGCGCGAATGTTGTCACCTTACGAGTATGAAAGCATTGAAATACCACTTTCCCTGTTCGTCCCATCGTTCACAGTACTACCTAGTATGCCATGTTTAAAATACCCAGAACAAGTATATAACAGACTGACACAGTATCTAATCAAATGTATTCAGACATCCATACGTTATGCAGATCTGAACACTAGATGTCATGAGAGGCGGACCGGCCAGTTTAAAAAGAGGCAAGGCGTATTGTGCTGTCAGTAAAGAAGTATAACAGCAGAATATGCCGGTCAGGGGTGCTTAGTGGACTAATCACTGGGTGCCACCTGACTAACAAATCTTCAGCGACATTTCAGTCCATCTAAACTCGCCACGGAATCACTAGTGAGCTTCAGAGTGCTACCAGAATCCAGCTAGCCCAGTTACTGTACGTGGGGAGTTAAAAAGAATCACGTACAGAGGTGGAGCAGCTAGTTAAAAGCCATGCATTTCTGTAGTCCTGCGGTGGACTGGAAACGAGTGATTTGGAGTGATGAAATACGCTGTACCCTGCAGAAATCCAACGAAATGTTTAGCGTTTGGCGAATGCCTGGAGATCTTTACCTGGCATCGTGTGAAATGTCAACAATAAAGTACAGAGGAGGTGGTGTTATGGTATGCTGTTGTACATATTTCATGGTTAGGGTGTGGGCCTGTTATTATTAAGAAAACGCTAAATGCAGGAGGACATGGACACACTTCATAACATTGCGCACTGCGTTAAGTGGAGAAACAGTCCAGAGGTGATGATTGCACAAACACAAAAGTGCACCCTGTCATAAAGCAATATCTGTCAGGCAATGGTTTAGGGACAATAACATTCCTAAAAAGTACTTGCCTGCCCAGAGTTACAGCCTAAACTCTTTGTGAAGAGTTATTACGTCGACTTCTCTGCAGATCCCAGCATCCAAAATCACTCTTGCTGAAGAATGGGTTGCCATTCCCCTACAGACATTCAGACACCTCATTAAACGAGTCCCCAATAAAGTTCAAGCCTTCGTAAAGACGAAGGATATCTTTTTCGAAAGCAAGAAAAAGCATGCTACACACGATTAAACAAGGACTACTTATATAACTAAAAACTAACTGATTGTAGGTACCTAGTATTTCCGCCAATTTGAGGACCGTTTCCTGATACAACTCACATTCCTAGAAACAAATTAAACTCTAACAAAGCTCAAAATCAGCCGATGGTCCTCTCAAAAATGTTAACCGTTTAATGAAAGCATGGAGCCTACAATCCTATAGGGTTAGGAAAGAGCCGTAACATACGGGATTTTCAAGAATACGGCGGGGTTTCATGCTGGACTCCTGACGCGAAACCGGCCTCGTGACGTCACTCGAACTACCTGCCAGTTGTCACAACCTCTATATTCTGAGAGATATGCTGAACACGTCATTGAATATGCCCGACGGCTACCAGAGAACCACGCAACGCCGTGTCTCTCCGGAATTCAGTGAGCACGACCTCAGGTGGCGAAGAAAAAAGCGGTTCCGTTCAGTAAGCGGTCATCCGATGTCGGCGGCAATCGTCCGAAAGTTGTAAACGGCTGTGAGCGCCAAATTGTTTAAGGACAATTTTGTTACCAAGATTGGAACATTTCCTCACTGTGGAACCGAATAGACCGCATCGGCGATGCGAACTTGCACAAAGTTTAGCAAACTGAGCTCAATCACACGTATACGATAAAACAATGAATCTGACCATAATATCGGAGCATGGCCAGCAGAATAACACGGATCTACTCCAAAACAAAGACTTAAAAACTTCGATCTTATCACGTCTTTCTTCACTCGGTAGCACTGAAAATACACTCCTGGAAATGGAAAAAAGAACACATTGACACCGGTGTGTCAGACTCACCATACTTGCTCCGGACACTGCGAGAGGGCTGTACAAGCAATGATCACACGCACGGCACAGCGGACACACCAGGAACCGCGGTGTTGGCCGTCGAATGGCGCTAGCTGCGCAGCATTTGTGCACCGCCGCCGTCAGTGTCAGCCAGTTTGCCGTGGCATACGGAGCTCCATCGCAGTCTTTAACACTGGTAGCATGCCGCGACAGCGTGGACGTGAACCGTATGTGCAGTTGACGGACTTTGAGCGAGGGCGTATAGTGGGCATGCGGGAGGCCGGGTGGACGTACCGCCGAATTGCTCCACACGTGGGGCGTGAGGTCTCCACAGTACATCGATGTTGTCGCCAGTGGTCGGCGGAAGGTGCACGTGCCCGTCGACCTGGGACCGGACCGCAGCGACGCACGGATGCACGCCAAGACCGTAGGATCCTACGCAGTGCCGTAGGGGACCGCACCGCCACTTCCCAGCAAATTAGGGACACTGTTGCTCCTGGGGTATCGGCGAGGACCATTCGCAACCGTCTCCATGAAGCTGGGCTACGGTCCCGCACACTGTTAGGCCGTCTTCCGCTCACGCCCCAACATCGTGCAGCCCGCCTCCAGTGGTGTCGCGACAGGCGTGAATGGAGGGACGAATGGAGACGTGTCGTCTTCAGCGATGAGAGTCGCTTCTGCCTTGGTGCCAATGATGGTCGTATGCGTGTTTGGCGCCGTGCAGGTGAGCGCCACAATCAGGACTGCATACGACCAAGGCACACAGGGCCAACACCCGGCATCATGGTGTGGGGAGCGATCTCCTACACTGGCCGTACACCACTGGTGATCGTCGAGGGGACACTGAATAGTGCACGGTACATCCAAACCGTCATCGAACCCATCGTTCTACCATTCCTAGACCGGCAAGGGAACTTGCTGTTCCAACAGGACAATGCACGTCCGCATGTATCCCGTGCCACCCAACGTGCTCTAGAAGGTGTAAGTCAACTACCCTGGCCAGCAAGATCTCCGGATCTGTCCCCCATTGAGCATGTTTGGGACTGGATGAAGCGGCGTCTCACGCGGTCTGCACGTCCAGCACGAACGCTGGTCCAACTGAGCCGCCAGGTGGAAATGGCATGGCAAGCCGTTCCACAGGACTACATCCAGCATCTGTACGATCGTCTCCATGGGAGAATAGCAGCCTGCATTGCTGCGAAAGGTGGATATACACTGTACTAGTGCCGACATTGTGCATGCTCTGTTGCCTGTGTCTATGTGCCTGTGGTTCTGTCAGTGTGATCATGTGATGTATCTGACCCCAGGAATGTGTCAATAAAGTTTCCCCTTCCTGGGACAATGAATTCACGGTGTTCTTATTTCAATTTCCAGGAGTGTAGTTACAGCTCTATCGCCTGGGTGGCATACATTTCCTGGCTAGTCACGAGCTTCGTTAGACTGGCTTCCATTCCTGTCGTTTTTTGGCTGTGACGAGACGTCGAACACTAATCTTCCTTCCTTTTCGTTTCTTGGCGAGCTCCCTTTGGTAGAAATTAGAAGTACCGCTTCAATTATAAGGTTCTTCATTTTTCAATGATTTGTCCGCGACCGGTTTAGGGCTATTACATCCTAGAATCAGGTGTGATACTGAAAACAAACAAGAGACCGAAGCTAATAATAACTTTTACACGCACGAGTGCACATGAGAAAAATAAAAGGAATACCATATAACATTTTAGGAAAAAGCAGTCGGGCTAGGTGCAGTAAAACATTTCCAAATGTCAAAGTGACACCAGACAATACAACGGCCGACTGCCTGGGTCAGGACGTATGGAATGAACACGGGGACACATTTTGCGCTGCGATCCCGGCCGCCGAGACGGAGAGTATAGAATGCGGTGTACCTCCAGCGATCGCAAAGCATGGAATAGCGTTCGCGTAGGTAGAAATAAACTGGAAAACAAGATTGGCAATAGTGCTGTTGACAGGAAGAATGACGCGGAACCAACTAGTCCAGCCATCCACAATTTGAATTAGTGATTTACACGCAAAATGAAAAGCGTTAAGAATACATTATGAGTGGTGAAGGAACATATTCAAACAGGGGCAGTACAGAACCGTTGTAAAACTGCTTAAAGCTTGTGCATAAAACTGTAAAACAAATTTTTTTTTTCCTTTCCTATGTGTGGATGCAAATTTTAATTTAGTAGGGGCGCATAAGGCGATATGGAAACGTACCATAGTCACTAGCTAAAATAACATACACACGTACCACTCCTTTCAGGCTTTGATCTGAATACATCTGTAAATGCAGTTCCAAACACTTACAGGTAGGCATGTAAGCACTGCTCAGGTATTGGGACTTTGCTGGTAGTATAAGGCAAGCAGAGGCGGCTGCTTTCAGTTGTTCCCTCAACAGCTTGCTGCCGGTTCCTCCTGCTGAAGTCTGCAACACGCTTCTCGCGCTTAGTGCTAAGCCCCTAGGCATACAGGCCGCTGTCCAAGGATTAAAAAGTCCCATTGTGCAGTCGCTCTATTACGACGATTCTCTTCGGTGCTAGGTGTACGTCGTCCACTGACTGCGGCGAGTCTGAAAACGTCATGTGAGATTGATATCAACGTAACTTACACCCCAATCAAGGCGGATCAGGAGTCCGTGCTGTATATTTAATCTACTCACGACAGTATGATTGCCTCAGCTACCATATATTCTAGTAACATAAAGATACTCTAGCTCAGATTTAAGTAATGACGTGTCACTAAAACATTAACTATGGAATAAAACCAAATGTTATCTGCTTATTTGTTGCTGTTGCTTTTAGTCACTGAAGTGAGCAACGGAAGACGAATATTTCAGCGTTTATTTCAATCTGAAAAACAGCGATGTCAGTGGCTACCGGCAGCACATGCAGTACATGGCAGCACAGTAATCAAAACGTGAATCTCGACCAATGAACTTCTGCCGTCCTCTCCCAGCAACTTCAGTCTGTCTGTGCCTTTCATACTACGCAAATGATTAGTTAACGCACAGTCCTATCACCGCTGGGGAGAGGATTTTGTAGTGAAAGTCTTACTAGTAACCTTAAGATGGACTCCAGAAGGGTATTATCTGTAGCTTTCTTTTATAAAATACTCTAAGAAGCCAGACTTTTGGTAAGCAATTCAAAATATGAGGAATTTACACGTTGCAACGTTTTAACTGTTGCACTTTATGCGCGGTATTACCTAAAATCTATTGTATGAATCCAGATTTTTCTTGATAGTACACTAATCCGTTAAGTGAACATCACACTCGTTCTGTATCACAAAACACTTAGCTTTCTCTTTCCTGTCGATAAAGTTTAACTCCGATTTGTTTAAGTTACAATGATTATAGTTTTCCAAATGCACTGTTTTTCAAATTAAAATTCATTTATTGTTCCCCTTAATACAGTGACTCTGTGATGAAGTAGTAGAAAATAAACATTACACCACTCTGTCACACATGATTCGTTAACGATAAGATATCACGTGTCTACATGAGGGATAATAGAAGTGATACAGAGAACTAGACTCCGATATCATTTATCTGTTGTAGATCTTATTTTCTGAGCTGAAATGTAATGAGGTATCTCGACTAGACTTAACGACTCAGTGCAAACCAGCATGAATTCCGAAAACACAAGTCCTGCGAAATCCACGTCGCGCTTTTCTCACGTGATGTTCCGAATTTCATTGATCGAAACAATCACGTGAATGCAGTATTTATTGATTTCCGGAAAGCATTTGGCTCAGCACCACAGTAACGCTTACTGACGAATACGGTCATGTACGATATCAAACGAAAGTTGTAATTGGCTTGAGAATTTTTTGGCAAGTTGGAGGCAGCATACTGGCTTGGATGGAAAATCACTGACTATAATAGAAGTAACTTCAGGCGTGCCCGAAGGAAGTGTATACTGAGTTTGTATTGTATGTTAAGTACCTGGTAGACAATATCAGCAATACCCTCAGACTTTTCGCAGATGACGCAGTTGTCCGTAACAATCGACTATCTGAAAAATAATTCATAAATATTCAGTCACACCTTCATAAGATTTAAAAGTGGTGCAAATGTTGGCAGCTTTCTTCAGAATGTTCGGAAATTTGAAACTGTACGCTTAACGAAACGCAAAAACGTGTGATCCCATGACTACAACACCAGTGAGACACAAATGAAATCAGCTAATTCTTAATGACACCTGTGTCTAACACTTTGTGGGAATATGAAATGGAATGATCACTTAGACTCAGTCATAGATAAAACAGTTGGCATAATTCGGTTCAGTTGAAGGACACTGGTAGAGTGTAGTCAACCTACGAAGGAGACTGCTTACAATACACTCGCGCAACCCATCATAGAATAATTAACTCTGTGGGACCCACGCAAATTACAAGTAACACGGTACATTGAAAATATAGAGAGAATGACAGCATAAATGGTAACTGGTTTGGCTAATCGCGGGAGACCATCTCGGAAATGCTAAAAGCCAAAACTGGCCAACACAGATGTCAACTATCGCGTGAGAGGCTACTTACAAAGTTTCGAGAGCCAATATTACATGAGGAATTTCCGAATACACTACAGTCCCCGACGTATCGCTTCCGTAGAGACTGTGTAGTCAATATTAGGCTTAAGTGAGAGCGCACGGAGGCATTCAAGCAGTGACCATACCCGCGCTTCATACGTGACTGGAATTCCTAATACGTGGTATCATGAGCGGTAGCCTCTGTCATGCAGTGTACAGTGACTTGTAGATGCGGATACAGTCATTGCAAGTTTATGCAATAAACACATAAAACATACTAGAGACAATATATCAAAAAATCAAGCCTACCCATTACCCATTCTGTATTCAGTCACGTAAAAGAATGAATTAAAATGTTCGGCGAATGACGTTATAACACAAACAGCTTTTATTCGTCTGGATAGTAGTCTCCGTTAGCCGCAATAGAATTTATGAATTATTTATAATGTTGCTGTAAACTTTCAGCAGCAGGTTATTTTAAATAAATCACACTCTGGACAGATGTGCAACATACTCATATGTTACTGGCTAAAGCGGATACGAATGTATGCGCAATAGTGTTGGAGGAATTACATGGTGCAATAACTTCTAGCAAGAATAGGAAGACCCCCGGAATTCCATCTCGTATTATGAAAGCTATACGGGGTTCATACAGGCTGAGTAACGTAAGACGTAACACTCCTTTTTTTCCAGATAGAGAAACGAGGTTTTCGGCGAATTATAGTAAACTAAATGACACGTACTTTTTTTAAGTAATAAAGAGTCTTGACTCTTGTATCGATCGAGATACTGAGGCAAGTATGATATTTTAAATAGAATGATATACTTTTTAACGGCATACGAAAGCACTGGAAAATACGAGTGCAGTGGGTCACTGTAAGACAAAAAAAAAGCACCACGAAGGAATAATCAAAATGGGACGGAAATCGGTATTTGTGATGTACATGCACAGACAAACAAATTAATGCAGTTTCAGAAAAAAATGCATGATTTATTCAACAGAACGAGTTTCTCAAATTGAGCAAGTCAATAACACGTTGGTCCAGCTCTGTCCCTTACGCGAGCAGTTATTCGTTTTGCCATTGCTAGAGTTGTTGGATGTCCTCTTGAGGGATATCATGCCAAATTCTGTCCAATTGGAGCGTAAGATCGTCAAAATCCCGAGCTGATTGGAGGGCCCTGCCCATAATGCTCCAAACGTTCTCAACTGGGGAGAGATCCAGTGACTTTGCTGGCCGAGGAGGGGCTTAGGAAGCACGAAAACAAGCAGTAGAAATTCTCACCGTGTGCGGGCAGGCATTTTCTTGTTGAAATGTAAGCACAGGATGACTGGTTATAAAGGGCAACAAAACGGAGAGTAGAATACTGTCGACGTACCTCTGTGCTGTAAGGGCGCCGCAGATGATAACTAAAGAAGTCTTGCTATGAAAATAAATGGCGCCCCAGACCATCAGTCCTGATTTTCAGGCCGTATTACGTGCGACACATCTTCGTTGGTCATCGGGGATCAGCCGGAAGCAGAACTCATCACTGAAGACTATTCTACTCCACTCAATGAGATTCCAAGCCGAAGACGTATCTGGAGACTCCGTGGACAACGGTGCGATGCCAAACTGAACCTGACTGTGCCCCCCATACGGCCCGACAACCAGGAGCGATGGTCTCGGTGCCGTTTCTCTTTATAGCAGGAATTCTTTAGTTGCCATCCCCGGCCCCGGCCCCATTGCAGCACAGTGGTACGTCAACGATATTCTACGTTGCGTTTAGTTGCCCTTCATGGCAAGCCATCCTGGGCTTACATTCCAACAAGATAATGCCCACCCGCAAGCGGCGAGAGTTTCTACTTCTTGTCTTCGTGCTTGCCTGACACTACCTCGGCCAGAAAGATAGACGGATCTCTCCGCAATTCAGAACGTTTGGAGCATTATAGGCAGGGCTCTCCAACTAGCTCGGGATTTTGACGATCTAACATGCCAGTATCACAGAATTTGGAACGATATCCTCAAGAGGACATCCATCAACACTATTAACCAAAGCCAAGCCGAATAATTGCTTTCATAAGGGCTACAGGTGGACCAAAGTGTTATTGACTTTCTCAATTTGTGAAGCAGTTCGTCTTGAATAAACAATCCAATTTTTCTGCAGTTGTGATAATTTGTTCGTCTGTACATATACATGGCGTCTACCGATTTCGTTCACATAAATCTTTCGTGGTGCATCATTTTTTTTTCCTTGGAGTGCATAGTGTTTGTTAATTTTGAGGTTGAAATGTTCTATAATATTCTAAAATTGAAAGGCCAAAGTTCGACTGGAGGAGGTACCACTGGATAAGCGGCGGTGTGTGTGGTTCCAACACGACGGCTGCCCAGCTCATTCTTCCCGCGTTGCAACGCAAATACTGAATGAGATGTTTCCTGACCGTTGTATAGGAAGGAATACTGCAGAACAATGATTGATCAGGTCCCCTAGTGTGACTCCTCTTAATTTCTTTCTATGGGGAGTACTGAAAGACGCTGTATATCATGAAGCCCCAACTACGTCAAAACATATGTGCCGTCGAATCGCTACAGCATGAACTTTAATCTTTTCAGCCATCTCTCGAACGGCGATTACAGTTGTGTCTTTCAGTTGATGGTAAAGAACTTGGGCACATGCTTGAGTAATGTGTAAAACTATATTTCGTTTATAAAAGTATTTATTTTGTGGGTGACACGTCACCAGTCACTGTGAATGAAATGTTTAGTTTATTTAATCCGTATCCTGCGGAAATTGGAAATTTGGGTAAGGACTATGGGACCAAACTGATGAGGTCATCGGTTCCCAGGCTTACGCACTACTTAATCTAACTTAAACTAACTTACGCTAAGGACAATACAAACACACCCATGCCCTGGAGAGGACTCGAACCTCCGACAGAGGGAGTCGCGCAAACCGCCGCAAGACGCCTCAGACCGCACGACTACTCTGCGCGGCCGTATCCTGTCTAATTACAGTTTCGAATAGTGTCTATAGATATATTTGCCCGACAGGAGCTTTCAGAAAAATTCAGGCATCCACAAGCAGACAGGTCACGAATTTTTTTTAATCTAATAAAGTTAATATAGCAGTTTCTTTTTCTCTGCGAATACGGCTCTTTGTCATTATGAAGTACAAACGACCGATATATCTGTTTCGCCTTTGACAAATAAGCATAAACTTACACACAACTGAAATAGTTTTCTTAGGTCCCATATGATGCAACAGAAACTAGCATGTGCTGTAGTTCCTTGTACAAAAATCGTAGTTAATCGTATATCTATGTTGCACAGAAAATGAGATTTTATCGTAGTAGTGTAGGACTTTCTTGCTGTTGACAGTGTTTACGCTGCAGTAGCTTACTCTTTCCCCATTTATTTTCAATTTTAGTACATTCATCTGATTCTTTCGCAAAAAGTTTCAGGGTCAATACTAACAAACTCTACACCACTGTAATTCTTTTTCCAAGAACTACTATATGTAGTTAAGAAAAGCATGCCGCTACATTAAAAAATCTGTTTTAAATATCTCGGTTGATACCAGTTCAGAGTTCAGAGCATCCACATTAAACATAATGTGCCCCTCAGCATACTATCAACCGCAGAAAAGCTCGTTCGATTTCTGGAATCTCTCACGAAATAAAAGGTGTGTTACGTCTTACATGACCCACCCAGTGTAAGAATAACGAAATACAAATAAAACTAGCGGGCAGCAGATGTAATATGGCTGAAACCAAGGAGCTAGAAAAGGATGACCCCTTTCACCCACTCTTTTTAATACACCGACGATGCAACCAAAGCTTCGATACACACAATAAAAAAATTTAACATTAACGATGTGGATGTTTGAACATCCCTTTTTTCTAACGACATGTAATTGTTAGTCAGAATGAAAATGAGCTATAAGTAGCTGGTTTTAATTTAAGTAAAATAGCCAGAAAATACAATCTGGACATTTCCATTAAGAAAACAAAATCAAATAGATTTTTAGGACACCAGTCAATACGAGTTAATATCGAACTTGGTAAGCAGATCATAGAGCAAGTTAATACATTCAAATATTTAGGGCGCAATGTTACATGTAAAGCAAATACGTAAATACAGAATAAGTGAGATCTATGCGATACTTCTGTGGAACTATATGCAGAAAGTTGGGAAAGAAAGTTTACAGGGATAGTTCACTGAATTTCTGTAAGATTAGGCTATACCTGCACAACTCTATGGAGGCGAAAACTGGACCCTTAAGAAGACAGATAAAAAAAAGAATAGAAACATGTGAAATGAATTTCCTTGGATATGTAACTGGATAAACTTTAAACGATAAAAAGATAAATTACGACATTCCGGCTGAACCTAATATGCAACACATAACTGACACAATTAAACAATATCAGTTAAAATGGAAGGAACACACAATACGTCTGCGAGATGCAAAAATCATTAAAACAATATAAACCAACGGGTAAAAGGTCTTTAGGAAGAACCATGAAGGAACAGACCAAACAGCCCAATCTCTGCTGTAGATAACGATGATGAATCACCAAGGGAGATGGATTTGTGGTTACCACACTGTACTACCATCCAGGAGCAACCGAGTTCAAATTATCATCGCACATCTGAGTCCATGCCCTTGCAGATGCATGCATTTTTGTATATAAGTACATTCACCAAACTTCTCAGACGCACCTTCTACTCACGTTATAGAATAATTATACTGCCATTACCAAGAATTATGACATTTATATTCACCACTTCCATTCAGATCTTCTCCTATAGATCGACATATTAGTTTTATCTACGAAAATGGTTTTCATTTTCTACTAAATTAGCGATGGTATTTTGTCCCTTTCACAGTCGCTATTGATGGTTGACTTATTTCTTCCTAAATTTTTGGCCGGCTTCACTGTACATGTCTAAGCTGTACGTGCTCATCATTTTTGCTTGCAACGAAACAAAAAGAGTGCGAGTGCATCCATACCCTGTATGTTATCTCGGAGCGCACAGATGGAAGTGCATCGTGCTAATAACTCTCGCCCTTTCCTGGCAATATTCTCAGTAGTCAGGCGGAACGGTTTTGTGCGAGCCTCTGAACGTGCTGTGCGCCCTCGCATCTCGCCCATACAGCCCTCACCTGAAAGATATGAGTAATGCTGCATTGCGAATTCCCAGTCCTCGCTGAATACCGGCCTTCTGAACCATGCCAGCCGATGGAGTATTACTTTCCTCTTGGAATGTTCTTTCCTCAATCATTCACACATATCGGCACATCTTCTGGAAAATAATAATGTCACTGATGAAAATTGCTTTCGCAATGGAAAGCTCCGATATTCATATAGTTTCTTCGCGATCATACACTGCATAGCTATATTCACGAATGTATCATTTAAGCATTTCTAACACTATGCCTTGCAGATAAACTATGCAATTTATGGCTTTATTTGATATAAACTATGTAAAGCTCCTAATAATGTAACAATAGTAACAGCAGGGAGCGCAGGGTTATATACAACTTGTACAGAAAACAGTTGCGAAGTGAATGACACGGGCTTATAGCCTATTCCCGATGATATTCTATCCGTACACTGGGTAAGCAGCAAGGGAAACCATAGAAAAATTTGGAGAATGACTTAAAGTTCAGGGAGAAGAAATTAAAACTTTGAGGTTTGCCGATGACATTGAAATTATGTCATTGACAGCAAAGGACTTGGAAGAGCAGTTGAACGATATCGACAGTGTATTGAAGGATGGATATAAAATGAACATCAACAAAAGCAGAACAAGAGTAACGGGATGTAGTCGTATTAAATGAGGGGATGCTGAGGGGATTATATTAGGAAACGAAACACTGAGTAGCAGATGAGGTTTACTATTTGAGCAGTAAAATAAATGATGATGGTCAAAGTAAAGAGAGATTATACAATGTAGATTGTCAATGGCAAGAAATGCGTTTCTGAAGATATAGATTTAAGCGTTAGGAAGTCTTTTCTGGCGGTATTTATCTGGAGTGTAGCCTTGTATAGAAGTGAAACGTAGACGATAAACTGTTTAGTCAAGAAAAGAATAGAAACTTTTGAAATGTGTTGCTACAGAAAAATGCTGAAGATTAGATGGGTAGATCACGTAACTAATAAGGAGGCAATGAATAGAAATGGGGAGGAAAGGAAGTTTTAGCATCGGATCGGTTGATCGGACAGATTCTGCGACATTAAGGGCTCACCAATATAGTATTGGAGGGAAATGTGGGGGTTACAAATTGTAGAGGGAGACCAAGAGGTGAATACTGCAAGCAGGTTTAAAATTAAGTAGGTTGCATTAGTTATTCAGGCAACGGCCTTGCCGCAGTGGATACACCGGTTCCCGTGAGATCACCGAAGTTAAGCGTTGTCGGGCGTGGTCGGCACTTGGATGTGTGACCATCCAGGCTGCCATGCGCTGTTGCCATTTTTCGGGGTGCACTCAGTCTCGTGATGCCAATTGAGGAGCTACTCGACCGAATAGTAGCGGCTTCGGTTAAGAATGCCATCTTACGACCGGGAGAACAGTGTGCTGACCCCACGTCCCTCCTATCCGCATCCTCCACCGAGGATGACACAGCAGTCGGATGGTCCCGGTAGGCCACTCGTGGCCTGAAGACGGAGTGTGTGCATTAGTTATTCGTAAATGAAAAGGCTTTCACAGGAAACTGTGGCGTGGGGAGTAGAATCAAAACAGTCTTCTGACTAACGGTCGTAACAACAACAGCAACAAATTACTCAGATTTTGGAATGCACCGTGACATTTAGGTAGCTGAATGGTGTAAAACCAACGCCAGGTATGGTGAGGTTTCTCACAAAATCTAGAAATATTGTGGTCAAATGTGCTTCTAAAACTACTTTCCGTTGCTTATAATGTTTTGAAAACTGCGTGTTGCTAACTCTAATGGGTCCATTTTCTACCTTTATATGGATTTTATAACATCTCTTTAGTAGTGATTTTTCTCCAAAGACAACAGTTATATCGATTAATACAGGAGATCTATGCTGTATCCTTCTTATAATACAGCCGGCTGCGGTGGCCGAGCGGTTCTCGGCGCTTCAGTCCGGAACCGCGCGACTGCTACGGTCGCAGGTTCGAATCCTGCCTCGGGCGTGGATGTGTGTGATGTCCTTAGGTTAGTTAGGTTTAAGTAGATCTAAGTTCTAGGGGACTGATGACCTCAGATGTTAAGTCCCATAGTGCTCAGAGCCATTTGAACCATCTTATAATTCAGTAATCTCTTGTCCTCGAGGAACCACCAACAGCAGACCAAGCCCTATTTCATCTTCTTCCAGATGCACTATTGGAGGGGCATGTGGTTAGCACAGCACACTCTCTGCTGTTAATGTCAGCTTTCTAACGGGAGCCGCCACTTTTCCTTCAAGTAGCTCCTCGGTTGTCCTCACGAGGCTGAGTGCGCGCCGTTCGAAGCGGATGGAGGAGAGGGGGCGGATTAAGGTTTAACGTCACGTCGACGACGAGGTCGTTAGAGACAGAGCACAAGCTCGGATTAGAGGAGGATGGTGGATGCAAATCGGCAGTGGCGTTTTCAAAGAAACCAACTTTCAATTTGCCTTTAGTGACTTAGGGAAACCACAGAAACATAAAAAGGATGCCCAGACGGAAATATGAAACTCCGTCTTCCTGAATGCGAGGACAATTTCGTAACTACTTCGTCGTCTCTCTCTGTCATCCCTTCTCGAGTCTTCCAAAAAAAGGAACAAAATATTTAAAATGTTGCGTTAATCTAACTGCTGTAGTATAGATCCAAACTGCAGATAGAGATATCAGGAAATTACTAGTATCTGTTAGTCTTCATACAGACAATTATAACCTACGTCGCCTTCGCCCACCTCTCGAAAAACATTCGATGAATGGCGTTCGTAAACGCAAATGTTCCAAATCAATTGAGAAGGCTTTAGGAATTATATCAGACTACTGAGTATTGTTGCAATTGGGTAAGTACCCTTAACTTCCAAAATTAATAGTTTCATTTTCGGCGCCGATCACTTCAAAGGTAAACCTTGATAGTGCTAACTACCTCCCGTAAGTGTGCACTGAAGACCATCTATAATTCACTTTTTGATTCAAGCACTTGCTATGTTGCAGGGTTATGCAACCCACCATATGGACATAAACGATCACAATATAATTTGTGTAATTAGAAGGCTTACTTAGGTATTAAGATCTCACATTTCGGCAGTTTGACTAGAGCGTTGGTAATGGCATCACTTGCATCATAAAGCTGAGTTTCCTTGCAAACGTTTGATCTCACATAGGAGTAATGAATGAACTGTTCGAACTTGAGCGAATTAACATCTGAATGAGTCAAGCTAGAGGTAAATTGGTTCACATTAATTTATCCATTAGCATATAATTAGTGACTTATCTCGTCACTACGTTCCTACAAATCTTGTGGCGTTATGATAGCTGTCGTTAACTCAAGTAAGACATTTTATTTCTATTTTTACACTGTCGAAGAGAGTTCTGTACAAATTGACCGCTACATTTGCAAAAAACCACATCATACAGTTTGTCGGTTTGGCATCATTCATTCGCCTAAATCTCACAGTATATTATTCCAAAATGTGAATAATCTGTCAATGTTCTCATGTTATTGAGAGGTTCATCAGACTTAGATTTTTAAAAAAAGGTGTGACTGTGTCCTGTGTATTCCTTCTACATGTACATCTACACGACTACTCTGCAATTCACAACTAAATGTCTGGCAGAGGATTCATCGAACCACCTAGAAGCTGTTTCTCTACCGTTCCACTCCCGAGCCGCTCGCGAGAAAAACGAACACTTAAATCTTTCCGGGCGAGCTTTGATTTCTCTTATTTTATTACAATGAACATTTCAGTCTATGTAGTTTGGCACCAACAAAATATTTTCAAATTCGGAGGAGAGAGGCGCTGCTTAAAATTTCGTGAAAAGATACCGCCGGATCGAGAAACTCCTTTGTTTCAATGATTGCCACCGCAACTCGCTATCATATCCATAGCACTCTCTGCCATATTTCGCTTTTATAGAAAATAACACGTTCTTCTTTGAACTTTCTCGATGTCCTCCGTCAATCATATCTGGTAGAGATCCTACACTGCGCAGCAGTATTCCACAATAGGACGGACAAGCGTACTGTAGGCAGTCTCTTTAGTTGACCAGCTGCATCTTCTAAGTGTTCTGCCAATAATTGGCAGTCTTTGGTTCGCTTTCCTCTCAGCATTATCTGTGTGGTCGTTGCAGTTTAAGTGATTCATAATTGTAATCCCTACGTACTTAGCTAAATTAACAGCCTTTATATTTGTGAGATTTATCGTGTAACCGAAATTTAGCGGATTCCTTTTTGTAATCATGTGGATGACTTCACAATTTTTAATATTTAGAGTAAATTGTCACTTTTCGCACTATGCAGATATCTCGTCTACATCACTTTGCAATTGGTTTTGATCATCTTACGACTTCACGAAACGGTAAATGAGAAAATCATCTGCAAACAATCTGATAGGGCTGTACATATTGTCTCATATATCGTTTATACAGATTATAAACAGTAGAGGGCCTACAACACTTGGGGAGCACCAGATAAGAATCCTGTGTTATTCGACGACTTCCCGTCAGCTGCTACGAGCTGTGACCTTTCTGACAGGAAATTACGAATCCAGTCGCACAGCTGAAACAATACTCGGTAGGCACGCAACTTAAGTAGTAGGATGGTATCAAAAGCCTTATGGAAATTTAGAAATATGGAATTAGTTTGAAATCCCATGTCGAAAGCACTCATTACAGAATTAAAAGCGCTGTTTCTTTTTGTTAGTAGGAACCCCAGTTCTTCGTTTCAGCCAATGGTGCACGGTTATTCTGCGTTTTCGTCAACTACTTATACAAACAAAAAATTAGTATTCGCTCATTCCTTACACAATATGCTGTAATATATTGGGATGCAATGGATTCACTTACGGAGTACAAAGTGTGAATGAAAAATGTAAATTTGTCCCAAATCTCTCTGCCAGAGATTATACATTCAGAGACGTTGAGTGGTCTAGCTATCCTTACAGTGAAAATAGTAATGACGGGTGTCCGCCAGTGGCATGGGCTGAAGCTTTTCAATTCTACAGGGTTTAATAGAAAGGTATGGAGATACTTTAATCACGCGTAGAAAAAGAAATGTGCACATCGCTCCAGAAACTGTTTGTATTCGTGTTAGAATTCATTTTCAACAATATTTCATAGTACATTAACCATGGGAAACATTAGGAACAAAATGTACTGGCAAATCACAAGAAACCCTTACTTGCATTAAATGCTCAGAAAACCATTAGGTTCATCACGAAACCATACGCGCTACTCCAGAGGTACGAGCACGGAATACAATACCACGGTTGGATGACATAAGTATCAATACTAACGAAGTATATTTTGAATATTTCTTATAATAAAAAGTTTCATTTGGTTCCTGAACGCTTCTGCTGATTAATTTATTATGATTAATTATAGAAAATGAGTTCTCAAGTGCAAATAAAGCGTTTCCGGACCCATGTCTTTACAACATATTTTGCCCTTGTATATGTGATGGATGTGCTTGGAATGTTTGTCCGTATTTGACACAAGCGTTGTCCATGATAATAAACTCCCACCATCTTTTAACAGTGGGCGTTGGAAACGTGGGTATAACCCCGACTTAATTTTTGTTAGCGAGAACATAGCTCACCAATGCAGAAAAACTGTTCTAAATCCGATACCAAATACTCAACACCGCCCCATAGGCTGCCAAGTGTTTGCAGCCATTACTCCTAGAATCACATCATTCCGAAGGCGATACAATTTCAAGAAAGCAGACTGGCAGAAGTTTGCTGATCTCCTTGACTCAGAAGTTTCACGCATAGAACCCTCAGTTTCCAACTATGATGAGTTTGTAGAAGCCGTGAAAAGATGCTCAAGACTCTCAACTCCCAGAGGCTGTCGAGTTAACTACATACCTGGCTTGACAGAAGAATCCGTGAAGCATCTACATAACTATATCCAACTTTTCAATGATAATCCTTACAGCATTGAAACCTTAACTGCTGGCCAAAATTTATCCTCAGCCTTAGCCAAATCCAAAAAAGAACGATGGATAGAGCTACTCGAGAACCTTGATATGTCTAAAAGCAGTCAGAAAGCCTGGCAGTTGCTGCGACGCCTGAACAACGACCCTGTCCACAATCATGGCCATGCAAACATTGCACCAGATCAAATTGCTCATCATCTAGTTCAGAATGGAAGGGTCAATTGTTCTAAAGATAGAACAAAACTCAAAAGAGAACCTTAACGTGAAAACAACCATATATCAAATGACTTCATCTTACAAGAACTCAGAACCGCAATTCAGAAATGCAAAAATGGTAAAGCGCCTGGTCTAGACGACCTAATGATTGAGCAAATTAAACATTTTGGTCCCATCACGGAAAGATGGCTTCTGCAATTCTATAATGGTTGTCTGAAGCGGAAACAGATCCCTGCCATCTGGAGGAAAACTAAAGTTATTCCCTTACTAAAACCTGGAAAGGGTGCAGCTGATCCCAAGAACTACCGACCGATTTCGCTCCTTTGCCATTTGTATAAAATCTATGAAAGAATGTTGCTAAATAGACTCACTCCCATTGTTGAAAAACAACTCATACCTCAACAAGCAGGTTTCCGACCTGGAAAGAATTGTACAGCACAAGTCCTTAATCTGACTGAACATATTGAAGAGGGATATGAAAAAGGATACATTTCCGGGGCTGTCTTCGTGGATCTCACAGCAGCATATGACACCATTCAACATCGACAATTATTGCACAAAGTCTACTACATCACTAGAGACATTAATTTCACCAGAACTGTGCAGACACTTTTGGAAAACCGGCGATTCTATGTGGAGTTCCAAGGAAGAAAGAGTAGATGGAGAAGTCAAAGGAATGGCTTGCCTCAGGGTAGTGTCCTTTCCCCCATATTGTTCAACATATTTACAAATGACCAGCCTCAACCTTCTCTTACAAAGAGTTTCATCTATGCAGATGATCTTGCCTTAGTCACACAAGCCAGAGATTTTGACACAGTAGAAAACCAGCTTACTGTTGCTCTCAAGGACCTATCTGAGTACTACAGAGTCAATAACTTAAGACCGAACCCTGCTAAAACTCAAGTTTGTGCTTTCCACCTACGCAATCGAGAGGCCTATAGAAAACTTACAGTGTTTTGGGAAGATCAAGAGCTTGAACATTGTTTCTACCCCAAATATCTGGGTGTCACCTTAGATCGAACGTTGACCTATAGAAAACACTGCACTAACACCAAGCAGAAAGTTGCTGCTCGTAACAACATCCTGCGGAAGCTCACTGGCAGCGTTTGGGGTGCAGATCCCAAACTACTAAGAACATCAGCCTTGGCCTTGTGTTATTCCGCAGCTGAATACGCATGTCCTGTATGGTACAAGTCATCTCATGCAAAGCAGGTTGATGTGGCCCTGAACGAAACCTGCAGGACAGTAACGGGATGCCTCAAAGCTACACCTATTGATAAACTCCATAAACTAGCAGGTATTGCTCCTCCAGACATAAGGCGTGAAGTCGCAGCCAAACTTGAGAGACATAAAGCAGATCATAACACCGATCACCTGCTACATGGATACCAGCTACCAATTAGTAGACTCAAATCTAGGAGGAGCTTCATGAGAACTACTACACCCCTCACCGGTCGGACTGGAGCAGCCAGACTATCTCAGTGGACAGCAAAATCTGACAGTAACGATTGGATGACTCCTTCTGAGACCCTTCCTCCTGGTGGAAATCAAGTCTGGACAGTGTGGAAGTCTCTAAATCGGCTCAGGAGTGGCGTCGGACGAACTAAGGACAATCTGTTTAAATGGGGCTTCATGAAGGAATCTTCCACCTTGTGTGACTGCGGAGAAGAACAGACAACCAAACATTTAATTAACTGTCCTAGATGTCCTGTATCATGTTCCACACAAGAGCTTGTTGATGTTTCAGACAATGCTGCTGCCGTTGCACAATTTTGGGCTAATACCGTTTAGTTTGTTCTTTTATGATTTGACCTGATTTGTTATATTGTATATATTGTAAATATTGTTGTAATGTTTTTGACTCGAAATAAATATAAACAAGCGTTGTAACTGTTTTTGGTGACTTTTACTGCAGTTTTGATGTTCTCATTCTGCCTGCCGACAAATGAAACGCCTTATACGTACTACTACAGACAAAGTCCTTGATTCACGTGAGAGAAGTCTGCCAAGCCCTGTAAATCTGTTGAGTCATGGAAAGTCAAAGCTGCTTACAAATGTAGAGTGTCTAAAAGTGATATATGACACAATTTCAGTACGCTTTGTTGTTTCAAATTACTTTTTCTTCTCTGCAATTCAGTTATCCTTTATCTTAATGGTTATCGTACCGTGCGAGGGGCCAAACTTTTTCATCTCAAATTACTTTTGACCCATCAAAGACATCTGTAATTTGTTTTCATTTAGACGAACAGTGATCAGGGGCTCACAAATAAACAGCAATTCGTTCTAGCAAATTCAATATTAACCGAAATGCAGGCATCAACATTTTTTCTTTATAACGGAGCCATACAATAATTTGTCGGCAGAATGGTAGATCTCCATGAGAAAAGTTCAGCGATTTAACTCTTTTGTGAATCTATAAATACACTGGCTATGGGGAGTTTTGTACCGTTGTCGCGACCATAGAATAGCCCGCAACTAGGAAGTTCACGCTACTCTCCAAGGATAATTGCGCCACCGGGTTAAGACGTAATGTCGTGATTGTGGGTTACACTTCACAACGATTTAAAGATGTTTACTATCAAAGAAAATGTATAACCGGAAAGTCATTCATCCAGCACTACAATTATACAGTTAACTGTTATTACCCCCCTGTGTTCAAGAAATGGTCAGATATTAATGACAACGTCTGATGTTTACAATCGAATATTTGTTAGTGTCAGAATTATTAGAATTTTTCAGGATAAAATTTATTATTTCAAATGAAAATTAATTTATTGCTTCTGTTTATTTCACATATGCTGTGTTATTTGTACATCGGTTAGGAATCGTATATTAAAATAACTGTTTTTATATATTTTTATTTGGCATTTGGCCATCGCCATACAGCCATCAATCACATTAACAAAGTACCTTTCTTAATGGTTAGTCTTCTACACACTTCCGGAACTGCTATTTACAAAAATATTTAGGGTATGAATAAATGATTGATACATCCCATCACTATAACCTACTCTCAAAGTGATTATATCACAGTAATTAAAAAATTTTCTCTTCTTCTCAAGAAGAGAAATTTGTTAATTCGAGTATAGATTTAAGTGTCTGGAAGTCCTTCTTGAAAGTATTTGTATGGAAGTGAAACATGGACGATAAACAGTTTAGACAAGAAGAGAATAGAAACTTCTGAGATTAGAATGCTAAAGATTAGATGGGTAGATCACATAACTAAGGAGGAGGTACTGTATAGAACTGGGGAGAAAAGGAATTTGTTGTACAAGCTCACTAAAAGAAGGGTTCGGTTGGTAGGACACATTCTGAGGCATCAAGGGATCACATCACCAATTTAGTACTGGAGGGAAGCCGGAAGGGTAAAAATCGCAGAGAGAGACCAAGAGATGAATACAGTAAGCAGATTCAGAGGGATGTAGGTTTCAGTAGTTACTCGGAGATGAAGAGGCTTGCACAGGCTATAGCAGCATAGAGAGCTGCTACAAACAAGTGTGCGGACTGAAGATCACAAGAAGAATTAAAAAGAGAAAACACAAACTAACAAAAATCCTCACATCATGTACATTGTATGCCTACATAGTTAGGTCACACATACTTAAGTGATTGAACACCACAATTAAAATGAGTGCACTCTTTTGGGTTGATTACAACACTGCAGCCGACGTTGAAAGTGGACTCCTAGCCTTAGTCAATGTGCTGATAAAGGATTTTTGTTGTGCCTTGTATCTGGTACACGAGAACAGTAGTTGATTTACGTTCCCTTCTTCATTGCATAAGTCGGATAATGGAGATTCCTGCAATCCTGTTCGGAACAAGTGTGTTGGCAATTTGCCATGATTTCAATGTATGCACGTAAACATCGTCATGAATGACCGCGCCTATTCCAATCATTAAACCAAGGGGATAACGCTATTTTAGGCTTCGGCTGGCCATATTGTCCGCCTTTTGACATCTTAGTCGAATCCCATTGCGTATGTAAATCGTTTCTCACTTTTCATTGATTACGCTCAGCATATCTTGATGAGGAAGTCTCTCTTTTAGGATTTCACCTAAGCCCATTGCTCTCTTCACTAAGCTGACGATGCCATTGTGTCCTGGAACTCTCAAGAAATTTGTTACTATCCCTGCCTGTTTATTTGTAATGACTTGTTTAATGGTGTCTGTAACCATAGGCGACACCCTCCTGTTCCATTCTGATTTTCTAAGGCACTTTAGTACACTAAGGGAATATGTTAATACCACCATTCGTTTCTAGCATTCGTAGACTTAGAGAAAGCTTTTGACAATGTTGACTGGAATACTCTCTTTCAAATTCTGAAGGTGGCAGGGGTAAAATACAGGGAGCGAAAGGCTATTTCCAATTTGTACAGAAACCAGATGGCAGTTACAAGAGTCGGGGGGCACGAAAGGGAAGCAGTGGTTGGGAAGGGAGTGAAACAGGGTTGTAGCCTCTCCCCAATGTTATTCAATCTCTATATTGAGAAAGCAGTAAAGGAACAAAAGAAAAATTCGCAGTAGGTATTAAAATCCATGGAGAAGAAATAAAAACTTTAAGGTTCGCAGATGACATTGTAATTCTGTCAGAGACAGAAAAGGACTAGGAAGAGCAGTTGAACGGAATGGACAGTGTCTTGAAAGGAGGGTACAAGATGAACATCAACAAAAGCAAAACAAGGATAATGGAATGTAGTCGAATTAAGTCGGGTGATGCTGAGGGAATTAGATTAGGAAATGAGACACTTAAAGTAGTAAAAGAGTTTTGCTGTTTGGGGAGCAAAATAACTGATGATGGTCGAAGTAGAGAGGATATAAAATGTAGACTGGCAACGGCAAGGAAGACGTTTCTGAAGAAGAGAAATTTGTTAACATCGAGTATAGATTTAAGTGTCAGGAAGTCGTTTCTGGAAGTATTTGTATGTATGGAGTGTAGCCATGTATGGAAATGAAACATGGACGATAAATAGTTTGGACAAGAAGAGAGTAGAAGCTTTCGAAATGTGGTGCTACAGAAGAACGCTGAAGATTAGATGGGTCGATCACGTAACTAATGAGGAGGTACTGAATAGAATTGGGGAGAAGAGGAGTTTGTGGCACAACTTGACTAGAAGAAGGGATCGGTTGGTAGGACATGTTCTGAGGCATCAAGGGATCACAAATTTAGTATTGGAGGGCAGCGTGGAGGGTAAAAATCGTAGAGGGAGACCAAGAGATGAATACACTAAGCAGATTCAGAAGGATGTAGGTTGCAGTAGGTACTGGGAGATGAAGCAGCTTGCACAGGGTAGAGTAGCATGGAGAGCTGCATCAAACCAGTCTCTGGGCTGAAGACTACAACAACAACAACTGCCTCGTCTATAAGACATGCTGTATTTTTCTGCTTGTATAACTGAAATGGCTGCCATTTTGCTGTTTCTATATAACTGCAATGGCTTCCACGTAATACATTGTTACCTCCTTAGGTGGAGAATATAGGGCTTGACAATTTCCTGCAGGGATGTATATTGCACATCCTACTATACATTAAAATAATAGGTGATATAAATTAACTAAAGGTCGTAATGAAAAAAGAATGGAAACATTATTGTGAATGGTTATATTTCTGTCGGCGATTTTTTTACAGAATATGTTCAAAATGACTACCATTAGCACCACGACACTTTTGTACACGCTGCATCACTGACGAACTGACTTGTGTCAACATGTCTAGAATAATCGCTTTACGCGCAGCATTAATTCGCTCAGTCATGCTCTCCACAGTCATTTGTAACTCCTTGTAGGCCACACGAAGTACAACCGCGTCAGGTGAGACGATCGTGCTGCACATCCATGATAGAATTGCCTATTCCCACCCATCTGTTTGGAAATTAGAGTTTTAATGTGTCTCTTTCTTCCGAAGAATTATGCTTTGAACATCCACCTGTGAAGCCACACCAGGTGGCAAGCTCTTAAGGGCACATTTTCTAATAACAAGGGTAAACTACATGTTCCCGTTCAATGTACCATCGACGAAACAGAGGCCTACCACGTGCTGGAGAGCGATGTGCTGACCACATGTTCCACCATATCCGCATTCAGTGACCGCTCTGGGCTGAGGATGACACGGAGGCCGGTCAGACCCGTTTGGGTGGAGTTTAGTTTTCAGTAGTGCATGTTTCCCAAATTTACTTTCCCGTGATTTGTATACGTGACCTCAGCGGTAAACAACACTTCCTCCGCCGGCCGCGGTGGCCATGCGGTTCTAGGCGCTGCAGTCGGGAACCGCGGGACTGCTAATGTCGCAGGTTCGAATCCTGCCTGGGGCATGGATGTGTGTGATGTCCTTAGGTTAGTTAGGTTTAAGTAGTTCTAAGTTCTAGGGGACTGATGATCTAAGATGTTAAGTCCCATAGTGCTCAAAGCTATTTGAACCAACACTTTCTCCACAAAATTATTATCTTGATGTAAGATACACTGAAAGTATTCAAAACGATGTTGCAAACCACTTTCACAATACACCCGATGCAGTGAAATCTGGCATGGGTGATATTTATGCCTATGAAGGATACGCAGAACACTTGTCTTTGTTTTTGACGAGAACTGGCCTGCAGGTTTATTGCGGTAGCTGCAAGAACCTCCTCTTCTGCAACTTCGTTGGTAGCAGTCTTCCTTCGTATACGTTTTCTTGAGGCAAAACGTCCAGTTAATGGCACAACGAAGGTGGGACAAGTTGAACAGCGTGTACCTGGGAACTATTCTGAATATAGTTCTGCAGCTCTAGGTCCATTTTGGTGCCATTAACCACAAATCAGGAGCAAATCGACCAATTATTATTCATTCCTAAATGGCATCCTTCTCGTGAAAATGATTTATGCAATACTAATGATTCGACTATGTGTCCCTGGCAAGTCTGTGTTTCGTAAACTGTTCTGTTTAATGTCGTCTTAAAGAAGTAATGAGACAATTTCAATTGTCTCGCATATGAAGATGATATAATACTACCAAGTGAATCAAACCATGAGTTGAAAAAAAGTGCCAGAAAATGGATACAGTTAGTTGGTATGTACCTGACTGGCTGTATTTGTCATTGTTGCTGGTGTTTCTTCTAAGTCTGTTTTGTATTGTGCAGTTGAGTTCTTGTTTCTTTAGTACAGTACTAAGTCTGTTTTGTATTGTGCAGTTGAGTTCTTGTTTCTTTAGTACAGTACATTGCTCACCCTGTGTGAGACTTTGTTGTTGTAAGTCATTATCTGGTATTTGTTGCTGACTGTCTGCAGATTTGATATATGATGTGTTATGTTGTGTGTGTTTGTGTGAGTGTTCCATGATTATGTGTTGCCTGTTTCTGTATTCTGTGGTTTCTTTTATCTACTCTCTTTGTGTCGCATCCATTCTCCTGTGCAGTTCGCTTTATTGTATTCATTTCTTGTGTGTAATCATGTTCGTTCATGGGTGTTTTGTTCAGTCTGTGCAGTAAATATCTGAAGCTGGCTTCTTTGTGAGTTATGGGGTGATTGGTTTGCTTATGATTAATGGTGTTGGTGATTGTGAGCTTCCTGTAAATTGTGAACTCTTGTCTGTTGTTTCTCTTATGTATGGTGAGATCTAGGAAATATTTGTAATCCTAGTTCACCAGTGACAACAACACAGGATTGAAATGCTTGTATTCCCTCATGGAGACGCTCAGTTCAAAATCAATATCAGAGAATACTAAGATGAGAACTTACAACACAGTGATGTAGCGATATGCCCAGCAGTCATGTACGGCTCAGAAACCTAGAGGATGACTAAACGAGAAGAGGAAAAACCGTTAATATTTGAAAGAAGAGTAACGAGGAAGATATGAGGACTCTTAGGTAAAGGAAAATGGAGGAGGAGGAAGGATGAGGAAATCTAACTCTTTTTGCTACAGCCTACAATCCTACAGAAGCTGAAGAGTAAAATAATCCAGTGGGCGGTCCATGCAGCCCATACATCAGAAGAAAGACATGTGAAGAAATCACTTGAGGGGACGCAGAACAACAGATGCCTCATAGGACGACTAAGGCAGCGCTGGATGGACCACCTAGCGAAGGACCTCGCATCCCAGGGGACTAAAGACACCTAGAGGGACCGAGCACAAAACAGGTTAGATTAAATTAGATTAGATTCAGTTTTCGTTCCATAGAGCCAAAAAATGAGATCATTCTCGTAGGTGTGGAACATATCAGAAAGTATAACATAAAAAACATTTGAATATAATACTTACTACCCTGATCATTTGTCAGGAGATTGTCGAAGCAGGTGAATACAATGCGGTAAATTGGAACAGCTAATATTTATAGAATTAACACGCTGTCAGAATGAAACATTGTTATGCGCTATTAATAAATTTATCATACGCAAAATACCTGAATTTGACCATTATGATCAAGTGCTGTCAAAACAGAAATCTAACAGATATTTTTACTTAAGCTGACTTAGCAGTCTCTGTTAAGTTATTCATCTATGGGGTAGAAGGAGTTGCCTATCAAAAAGTCTTTCAAACTCTTTTTAAACTGTGCTTTATCTGAAACAAAGCTTTTAATGGTTGCTGGCAATTTATTGAAAATGTGTGTTCCTGAATATTGGGCCCCTCTCTGGACCAAGGTAAATAATTTTAGATCTATATGTAGATTGTTCTTATTCCTAGTATTGATAAAATGTATTGAGCTATTGGTTGGAAATAGAGATGTATTACTTGCAACAAATTTCATTAAGGAACATATATACTGAGAAGCAGTGGTTAGAACACAAAGTTCCTTGAATAGGTTTCTACATGATGTTCTTGAATTTATACCACAAATGTTTCTTGTCACAAGCTTTTGAATCCTAAAAAATTTTACTCGATTTGATGGCTTGCCCCAGAATATGATCCCATATGACATAATAGAATAAAAGTAAGCAAAGTATGCAAGTTTTTATATATTTATATCTCCTACATCTGACATCATTCTCACTGCAAATACATATTTGTTTAGGCGCTTAAGCAATTCTGTGGTATGCCCTTCCCATCTGAATTTATTATCGTGTTGCAATCCCAGAAATTTAACACTGTCAACCTCTTTGATCTGGAATCGATAAAGTTTGTAGAAGCAGCGTGTGATCTGCAGGGCTGGATATGTACGTAATGATTCGATGACGTGGAAATTTTACAAGCAGTAGACATTAAATGAATTGCAGCATTTCTCATAACAAACCTGATCTACGTAGACAGTGGTTCCACAGCATTTCAGTTAATTCCTACGAAGGGCAACAAACAGCTGATGGAGGATCTGTTGACTCGGCGTAGCAACCAACAGTCCCGGAATTTGGAAACTGTACGGAGTTGCTTCACCTTGATATGGCATACCCGAAGAAACTTGTGGGCTCTCTTCCTTGCAGGTTTGACAGCATTTCCAAGGCTAAAGCATTTGTTACGCGCTATTACCTAGAGGAGTCTCCTGTGAGTGACTAATTTGTTGTCCGGTGTGCTCGTGTGCAGTAAAGACATATTAAATGCATAAAGCAGTGATTAAATAGAGATGAAACAAGCCAAAGTGTAAACTGAAAGTAAGAAACTGCACTGTAGTAAATAAATTGGTATAAATCTATAGCAATGACCTGAAATAAAGTCCCTTAACACAGCTGTTAAGTCACTTTAACAACAAGGTTCCGATGTGAGGTAAGTGAGAGCTCAATGTTAGAGAGAATAGCTCCTATATACTTTGGCTCACATGATCAAGCAAGGGACTGTAGTGCTGTTTGCATAGACAGTGTGAGCGCCGGATGATACATGGTTTTCTGGAGCTTGCCACACTAGTCTACACTGTGTAAGTCTCTTCATCTCTGCAGACCCACTGCAACCTTCACGCGCTTAAGCGTGGTTATTGTATTCAGGCCTTGGTCTCCTCCTACAGTTTTTACACCTCATACTTCCTCCGTTACCAAACTGACGAAACCTTGATGCCTTTACCGATCGAGATAACGCAGTGGTTAGCACACCGGACTCGCATTCGGGAGGACAACGATTCAAATCCGTGTCAGACTATCCTGATTTAGATTTTCCGTCCGTTCCATAAATCACTCCAGGAAAATGCCGGGATGGTTCCTTTGAAGGCACACTGCCAATTTCCTTCCCTATCCTTGAAACAATCCGAGGGTCTGCTCCGTTTCTAATTACCTCGTTGTCGATGGGATGTGAGAGCCTAATCTTTCTTCCTTCCTTGTTCCTTGATGCCTTATGACGTGTACTATCAACTGATTGTTTTCCTTTAGTCTCGTTGTACCATAAATTTCTTTTCTTCCGAATTCGATTCAGTACCTCCTCATTAATTACTCGAATTTCTCATCTTCCTAACGTTTACAATTACATTCGATGCTAAAATGCGCGCATTTTATATCCTTCCTTCTTCGTCAATCATCATCTATTGCTTTTGGTGTTTTAGTTCTAAATCCAGTGCCCTGAGCATCGTCTGGCTTAATTCCATTCTATTCCATTAGCCTTGGTTTAGTCTTGTTATTGTTCACCTTATAACATCTTCGTTCAACTGCTTAACCAAGTCATTTGCCATCTTCGACAGAATTATGATGTGATCAGAAAACCTCAAAGTTTTTATTTCTTCTGCCTCAACTTTAAATCTTATTCTAAATTTCTTCTCCATTTACGTTACAGCTCGATCAACGTACAGAGTGAATAACATCTGGGTAGGCTACAACCCTGTCTCACTCCATAGCTGAGTGGTCACAGCAGCAGATTGCCATGTGGAGAAAATGTGTTCGATTTCCGGTTCTGTCCAGGATTTCCTTGGTGGGAGGACTGGTACGTGGTGCACTCAGCTTCGTAAGGTCAACTAAGTAGCTACTTGACCGATTATTGGCGGTTCCGATGTCAAGAGGCTGACAACGACCGAGGGAGCGGTGAGATGACTATATACAGCAGCCAATGACGCCATTGGCAGAGGATGACACGAGGTCGGTCAGGCCAGAATGGACCGTCTAGGGCCAAAACTCGGAACTTTACTACATGTAGTCTACTCCAGAGACTTTTACTTGACTTTGGTCGATCAGTACTCTGTAAATTTTCCTCACAATGTCATATTTCCCATGTCATCTTTACGCATTATACATAATGCGTACAAATAATTTTCGTCTCATATTGTAAGACTAGATGGGGCCGCTAAGCAGTACTCGCTTAGGTGAATATACAGCAACAGGAAGGTTTTGGTGTTAGATAAGTCGTTGATTTTAATGTGTTTGTCCTACTTCAAAGCGATACCCTATGTTTTCTTTTGGTTCCGGATATAAGATATCTGAATTCCATTTCCATTCTGTGCTGTCACTAGAAGCACGATTGTTCGTGTATCATGTCTCAATTTCGGCAAATTAACTGAAAATTAAATAATGTTATGTAAGAGTATTATAAATTGAAGTCCCTCAGCGCATTTTTCGTCTGTGTGTGAAGACTTATCACAAGAATTACTATAGGGATTTGATATGGTGTTCAGTAACAGATAAACTGATTCACGAGGAAGGTTTGTGTAAATAGCTTAGGCCGGCCGATGTGACCGAGCGGTTCTAGGCGCTTCAGTCTGGAACCGCGCTACCGCTAAGGTCGCAGGTTCGAATGCTGCCTCGGGCATGGATGTATGTGATGTCCTTAGGTTAGTTAGGTTTAAATAGTTCTAAGTTCTAGGGGACTGATGACCTCAGATGTTAAGTCCCATAGTGCTCACAACCATGTGAACCATGTGTAAATAGCTTACAATTATAATAATGATTAGTGTGTAATACATCTATAGTCATCTGTTCCAAATGTAGTTGTCGTCTGGAGTGACAACTTGTGGCAAGGATCGGAGTTAAGAGCTGGTCGACTACACAGGAGGTCATATCTGGGGGCGGAGGGGGGGGGGGGGGGGAGAAGCAGTAAACAGCAGCGGCAGTTCCAGAGAACAGCGAAGCTTGACCAGAATACATACAATGATGAGCCCAAACATGATGACCACTGCCCACCACGACGTGGTGGCCATGTGACGCGGTAACAAAGGAATAGACACGGACGGGGCATCACCCTATCGAAGATATGTGCTGCACTCCGGCCGGCCCCAACGACATCGTCAATTACGATTGCAGTGGGCACGGAACCATCGGATTCGACCATCAATCAATGGAAACGAGTCGGCTCTTCGGGTTAATCTCATTTTTACTGCATTAGGTCGATGATCGGCTCCACAAACGCCATCATCGACGTCATCGGCGACTCGAAACGCACAGCGAGCCACGGACGCTGGCTGGTGGGAGCAGTATTATGCTGTGGGAGACATTCATGTGCGCTTGAATGGAACATGTGGTAGTAACCGAAGACACACTAAAAGCTGCTAACCACCTGCACCCTTTCTTGCTTGATGTCTTACTCAACGGCGATGTCATTGTTCAGCAGTATAATTGTCCGTATCTCGAAGCCAGAACCGTGCTATAGTGGTTCGAGGAGCATTATAGTGAACTCATGCTGATATCTCCGCGACCAAATTCACCTGATATAAATCATATAGAACCCATCTGAGTCCCTATCGTGCAACATCATTGCGTTCGCAAATCAGCGGTCCGTTATTTACGTGAATTGTAGGACTTGATCGTAGACATCTAATGCCAGATACCTCCACAAACCTACCAACAAGCTGTCAGGTCCATGATATGCAGAATTAGTGATGTATTTCGTTCCGAAGCTATTAATCAGGTGGCCATAATGTTTTGGCTCATCAATGTATATATCTATAACAATATATCTATACATACTATGAATTGAAGTCCCCCACCATTTTTGCTGTCTGCATGTGAAGGCTAATCTCAAGAACTACTGTAAGGATTTTGAATTTTCAACAATAGACAAACTGGTGCACGAGAAAGGACCGTTTTATTATTTACTTATTACCGTTACGAGAGACGAACTGTCAGGCCGTAGAGACTTTCTGCTAGCCGTGCGCATCCAGGGCAGGTCGCTTGTAATATATCAGCAAAATTATTTAATTCGGCTTACTTTCACTGTCATTGATCAATGATCTGCCGTCATGTACTACAATTTCGTAAATACTAGTTTTACCAACAACATCCAGCTGACATTAATATTGCTCTTGAAAAGTATTATTTTACCTTCCAAAACAGCCTCCATGTACGACGCTTCAAGAATCAAAATTATTTTCTGTGATTTGGTTTAGTTCTTCAGCTGACTTTATCTTTCTGCCAGTATATCAGAAGCCTCTCAGTGAAGGCTTTGATTTTTTCTCGTACAGAGGTTCTAAACATCTCCTGGGTTCTTGTCCATTGTGAATAGCTGGAAATTGCTTACCATATCTCAGAATTTATCATCTTACAGAACTTTTGCCTGGGGTATCAAAGTGTTACAGATCTCTGATGCATTACTGAAAGGGAGAGAGTTTTTATACAATTCACAATACTCATTCGGTTCTTGTGCATTCTGTGCATGCGTCCACAGAACATCAGCATTCCGTTTTTAATTGGTGACGTTATCGTTTCTTTCTTTGTGTTCAGTTCTTCATTAGATCTCAGCCATATTGGTTAATCAGCCGGTATTGTATGTAATTATCTCAGTATTTAGCATTTCCCTTTTAACAACTGACTGACTGACCCAATTTTGCTTATAGATCTCTCATTCATAGAATATTCTGGTTTAATAAGCGTGCTTTAGTGTCTTAACTTGGCTCCAGCGTTAAATTTCTTGTTGCTGCGAATGCCATTCATCGTAGAGTAGCTCCAGTCGTGTTCAAAGACCCTAACAGTTGAACCGTATCACGTATTTCGAAACCTAAAGACCTATTTTTAATTGTTGACTCAAAGTTGTTATCCGAAACAGCTATGTGATCAACACAGGCCTGACAGCCATTATATACTCTTCTACGTTTGAGACCCAGTCTTCTGACTGACTTCCTTCTTGGCTCAATATTTAATTATATTTCGTATAAAACCGATATCTGCTGAAGATAAATCTCATCAACCAGGACTAAAAGAAAGTCATTAAAATTAGAATTTAATATTTTCTTTTTGCAGAAACAGTGTGGTGTTAAGTCATGAAGAGACACCTGCTATAAGGGATGTAGGGTGAAGCACATCTACCCCTGAGAGCTCCAAACACCAGAGCCAGGAAGAATTCCATTTGTTGTGTATTAGGATGGACCTTTATTTTACTTTCTAAAGGTTTAGCTCCCACCCTCCTATCTTGTCACAGTCAAGAACAAGAACAGAAAGCGATCTGTGAAAAATTGTAGCTCTATTAGACACCTGTAAGGTGACCTCCAATGACCATGAACTCCCACAATTTTCACCTGGAAATGTCGACCTTTCAGATAATTTTTTTCATTACTTCGCTTGAAATCACCTGTAGAGACAAGAAAAGGAAATTAAAGTGAATTTTGATTAATTTATTTACGATGTGTTGCTTATTTCCAGTAGAACGGCATTTGCTGTTGTCTAGGTAGTATGAAAAGACAATCGAATGTTTGTCGTGCGAATTGCGGTATGGCATTTTGCATCAATCTTACTGCATAAATAGATACGGTTTTATTGTTATTGCAGCATTAGAGAATGAACTCGTTTTCATTTTTAGGGTTCCATACCTCCGTCGGTAAAAACGGAACCCATATAGGACAACTTCGCTGACCGTCTGGTAAGATCCAGTTTTCTCAGGAACAGGAAAAGGTATAAAGTTGAAATTTATGTCAAATACTAAGGTAACTGTTCCTCAGCGCTGTCAAAAATTAACCATCTTAGTCAATGCGATCAGAAAATACAGCCATTTATGACACTTATTTTGATAATCACATGAATTGAAAAAATTGAAACTAAGGAACAGCTGTAGGGGGTCCCCGAAATTAGTAAAATAGCAGACCATAGTTGTTTGCTAAACACTGGATAAGTGGGCTATAACCAACAAAATTTAGGCTCTTTGAAGTGACGCATGAAACAACAAAACTAAAAGGCACCGGTAAAAATCTAGAAAAATCATTCCACTGAAACCTGTTGAACTACACTTCTGTCCTCGTCAAACTTTTTAATTACTTGCTTGCCCTCGTTAACACACAGCTTCTCTTATTATTCATCACCAATCGTACCCTTAGTTAAGCAGCTGTTTCCTGTCTCTGGGCCGGCTGCTGTTGCCAAGCGGTTCTAGGCGTTTCAGTCCGGAACCGCGCTGCTGCTACGATCGCAGGTTCGAGTCCTGCCTCGGGCATGGATGTGTGTGATGTACTTACGTTATTTACGTTTAAGTAGTTCTACGTCTAGGGGACTGATGACCTCAGATGTTAAGTCCATAGTGCTTAGAGTCATTTGAACCATTTTGAACCTGTCTCTGGACTCAGTTTTTCCCACTTTTCACATAAAATTCAACTAGTATTTTAGGTGCGATCAGGCTAGAATTTTCCTTTATTTTGAGTACATTCTTTATCAATCCCTGGCAATCATTGGAGGATTCAATATTCGTATCTCTACGAGCAAATTACGGTGCAACGGCAGAGTTGGATATTATGAAAAACAATTTAAAAAGGACGTGATTATCCTATTCTAATCACCCATATTATCTACATCTATGTCGACACTCCGCAATCTACCTTATGGCGCGTGGCGGAGGGTATCCCGTACGACTACCAGTCATATCCTTTCCTGTTCTGCTCTCTAATAGAACGAGGAAAAATGACTATTTACATGACTCTCTATGGGCCCTAATTTCTCCTATCTTATCTTCGTGGTCCTTACGCGCGGTGTACGTTGAAGCCAGCAGAATCATTCTGCAGCCAGTTTTAAATTCCGGACCTCTAAGTTTTCTCAGTAGTATTCCTCGAAAATAATGTCACTGAGGGATTCCCATTTAAGTTCACAAAGCATCTCCGTGACACTTACGTGTTGTTCGAACCTACCGGTAAAAAATCCAGCAGCCCGCTTCTGAATTCCTTCAATGTCTTCCTTTAATCCGAGTTGGTACGGATCCCGAAGACTCGAGCAGTACTCAAGAATAGGTCGCACTAACGTCCCACGTGAGGTCTCCTTTACAGATGAACCACAATTTCTCATAATTCTCCCAATAAACCGAAGCGGACCATTCGCCTTTCCTAACACAGTCCTCATAGGTTCATTCCATTTCATATCACGTTGCAACGTTACGCCTAGATATTTAAATGACGTGACAGTGTCGAGGAGGACACTACTAATGCTGTATCCGAACATAACGAGGTTGCTTTTCCTACTCATCCGCATTAACTTACGTTTTTCTACAATTAGAGCTAGCAGCCATTCATCACACCTATTAGGAATTTTGTCTAAGTCATCTCGTGTCCTCTTACAGTCACTCAACTTTAACGTCTTAACGTACACCACAGCATCATCAGCAAACAACCGCAGATTTATGCCCACCCTGTCCGCAAAATCATTTATGCATATAGAGAATAATAGCGGACCTATCACACTTCCCTGGGGCATTCCTGATGATACCCCTGTCTCTGACGAATACACCCGTCGAGGATAACATACTTGGTTCTACAACTTAAGAAGTCTTCGAGCCTCTCACATATTTGCAAACCTAATCCATATGCTCGTACCCTCTTTAACATCCTGTAATGAAGTACCGCGTCACACGCTATCGCCATCAAAGGAGGTGTTTGTGTGTGTTTTTTTTACATTTGCCATTTTCTACTGCCGTAGCGGTGGAATGGTGCTAATTAGGCTAAAGGAGAAAACATTAAGTGTGTATGTGACATATGCAACTATTTCAAAGAGATAAAGCACACTCGATTCCTCGCTGGACCGATATTTTAGTGCAGTAACTCCTCACAATACTGTAAGCAGTTGAGAACTATAGTTTACACACTTACTTTCATGATGCGATTAGGTATTTTGCATCTTGCGTAGTTATTTCCTGAAATGATCTAAAGAAGGTTTGATGTAATAATGTGACAGAATATTGCAGCTTAGCACGTTTTCTGAGAAGTAGCACTGATGTAGACGACACTGAAGATAGTTCGGGCTATGTAATTTGAGCTCTATTGGTGACTGTGGCGTGCACTCTGAACGCTGCCCGCCCTGCCGCAGGATTGCCGCATCCCCAGGCTCAGTTTCCCATATTGGACGTTATGTATGCCTAAATTGCGTCATAGAGTTACGTCATTATGAAAACTTGTATTCGGATCACAGTGGAATATACGCACAGCATCCCCGATAATCCACTGGCAAACAGAAACTCTCCAGTCCAAATATTTACTGCGCAATTAAACCACGCTAAATCAACAGTTTGGCGTCTAACTGCCTCGCTTATGCAGACGCTGCGCTAACGCGCTGCTGATATGTGGCACAAAGTTGCTCAACCCAGTGGAATTTCTAAAAATATAAAATCCTTTCAGGTATATTTCTGACGTATAACACTTTTGCGCTCAGAATTAAATATTATTATGCCGTTTGTTCAATACTTGTTTTGGGCCAGATAATACGTTATAGAAGGCCAACATGCTGGCGTCGTCTGAAATTATGTGTAAATTACGCGAGGAGATACTTATTGTTTCAAGGAGAGATATGCCACAAAAACAGTATTTGATAGAGTATTTTACCAAAAACAATCAACTTCTGAATGGGAAAGGTGTTAAGGATATGTTTGGTATACATCGTACTTTTCCGAATTCCGACGATTCGTTAAGAACTAATCAGCCTTCCATCCTTTTCTTCTTTTCGTGTTCAAGATAGGATAAACGTGAAAAGTGAAAATATAACAAATTTCATAGCAAAGAAAAGACAGAGGAGGACATCATGACGAGTCTATCCTCGACGTTAGAAAAATCCTCATCTGGCGGTAAGGTGTGATACCTTACCAAAACCCGAATGACGAAAACTGGAACCCTTGTGTTAAGTATAAAGGCAAAGATAAGATAAAATGCATAATGAAGATAGTAATTAATTGAAACAGCGATCTTGGTTTACATGATCTGTGTCACGAAAACAGAGTGAAAAGAAAATATTTATATTACCACTATTGTTAGCATTTACATGGCTAAATTTAAGTATGCTCAGTTATTTCCTGAAGGATATCATCGTAAATAGCTAGAGAATCAAATGTAAGTTAGTCATATTTACCAAATTCAAGGCTTACTGATTCAAGTTACTGGATACTTAGACAGTCGCTGAAAGAAGCTCCGTTTTGTTATAATAACAATTATTATTATTATTATTATGTCAGACCATTCTGGAACAGTATTTAATTCCAACTTCTAGCATTAAGACAGAAACCATGACGCACAGCTACGCGCAATCGGACTGAGAACAAAATACCCTGACGTTTTCGAAAATTACTAAAAATAGAATCAACGACCATTAATCCGTTCAAATTCAAGAAGATATGTCGAACAGTGTGCCAGCAGTAATGAGTCACTAGTTCACGAGGGGGCGTACAGTTCGGCCCACCAGCTCCTTGTCTTGTGTGATCGTTAAGGTAAGTGTTACACCGAGTTCAGGTGGTGAAGATGTGTCACCTGAAGTGGAAACGTGAAACCAATTTGCTAGACTGTGTCTTCGATGCTACGGTGCCCGATATCATGTGCGAGCGATTTCTAAGAGGTTGATAAAAGGGTTTGTCTCGCAGTAACACTGCGGCTCGTTCTGTTCTAGTTACTGAGACAACGATGCGAGTATGGAATCGGCATAAAAAGGGCTTCGTGCGCAGTGAAGGACGGATAGTGTACAACGAAATGAGACCACAGAGCTCATTGATCTTTAACTTGCCTGTATGACCACAAAAGACTGTAAAGCTTTAAGGCTTTGTTACCAGCATTGGCTTTCAACAAGACTACGACCACGCGTGAACATCTGCGTCAACGGTTAGAAGACACTGCTTGGGGTTGACACGGTGGCAAGTATGCTTTTGCGGCGCCTTCCGTTTTTGATTAACCATAATGCAGCACCTTCCATTGTTGTAAACCACAAAGTCTAGCGTTACAGTGGATACACAACGTCGTCACTGGCGTGCCGTGTTACGATGGGAAGATTTTCCGTCTGTTTTCCACTTAAAACTGTCCTAAAGCGATGGCGTCATACTTGTTGTACGTTACCGTCCTGACCGTAGTCTGGCAGCCTGCATTGTTAAGATGTATAAACGGGGAAACCCCAATTGTGATTTTATCATTCAAAACTTGATACTAAATGCGATCTTCGATGGTACGTATCGAGTGCAAGAAATGGAAACCCTCCAAGCAATTGCATGGTGGCCATCACAAAATCCTCTGCGAAAGGGTTACTTGATATCGGAAAGTCACAGGGAGCGGGCTTCATTGTTGTCCATACGTGTTTCCCGTACCCTCATTAATATGATCTCATGTAGTAGTTAGAGAACAGTAAGATTTTGAGGGGCAGCGGTTTAGGGAAGAGAGAGAAAAGTACCACTGCAAGCCGTGAAGTAAAAACCTCTACGACGGTCTTAATGGGAAGTTGGGCATACGACTATACTTGTCCGCTGAAATAGTACACGCATGAATGAAACAATTTGTTAGTGTCTGAGTAGTTTCTGCGCACAGAGGATGTCTCCGGGGCGACCTACAGTGGTCTCATTCGTGTAACACGCCGACGTTGTGAATACAGAGATCAATTCTATTATCAAATTGGCCTCTCAGTGTAATTGATAGATGGATTTTGTATGTGTTTTGGTGTTATCAGTGACCCAGTTGCATCCAGTACGAGGCTGCATGAATATAGGCAGCACAGCCCGTCAGTTTTTATAATGTACTGCAGCACACCGATTTCTTATTGTCTGCTGTGAGAGAATTTAAATTTGCTGTAGGTGGCTAGATTCCTTCGAGAAAGTGTATTTTCGGCTGGTTGTATGTCCTCCTACGGCTGTTACTTTACTATAATTCCTCAGGTTCATAATTAAGGGATTATTCGAATGTCTTGCTTTTCACTACAGTCGGGTGGCGTGTTCCTTGGGTACCTTCAAGAAGGGCTAGAGGCGGAATTCAATGAGGATGTGCTCGGCCCACCCGTGTTGATGCTTTATATACTGATGTGCAAAACGTTAGCTAACAAGTAACTAAGAACTGCTATAGTATGGTAAAGAAGGTAACTGAAAGAAGTACGGAATGAGACAAACAGAAATGACACTTTTATTACACTACTGGCCATTAAAAATGCTACACCAAGAAGAAATGCAGATGATGAACGGGCATTCATTGCACAAATGTATTATACTAGAACTGACATGTGATTACATTTTCACGCAATTTGGGTGCATAGATCCTGAGAAATCAGTACCCAGAACAACCACCTCTGGCCGTAATAACGGCCTTGATACGCCTGGGCTGCTTGGATGGCGTGTACAGGTACAGCTGCCCATGCAGCTTCAACGCGATACCCCAGTTCATCACCAGTAGTGACTGGCGTATTGTGACGAGCCAGTTGCTCGGCCACCATTAACCAGACGTTTTCAATTGGTGAGAGGTCTGGAAAATGTGCTGGCCAGGGCAGCAGTCGAACATTTTCTGTATCCAGAAAGGCGCGTACAGGACCTGCAACATGCAGTCGTGCATTATCCTGCTGAAATGTAGGGTTTCACAGGGATCGAATGAAGGGTAGAGCCACGGGTCGTAACACATCTGAAACATAACGTCCACTGCTCAAAGTGCCGTCAAAGCGAACAAGAGGTGACCGAGACCCATACCATCACGCAGGGTGATACGCCAGTATGGCAATGGCGAATACACGCTTCCAATGTGCGTTCACCGCGATGTCGCCAAACACGGATGCGACCATCATGATGCTGTAAACAGAATCTGGATTCATCCGAAAAAATGACGTTTTGCCATTCGTGCACCCAGGTTCGTCGTTGAGTACACCATCGCAGGCGCTCCTGTCTGTGATGCAGCGTCAAGGGTAACCGCAGCCATGGTCTCCGAGCTGATAGTCCATGCTGCTGCAAACGTCGTCGAACTGTTCGTGCAGATGGTTGTTGTCTTGCCAACGTCCCCATCTGTTGACTCAGGGATCGAGACATGGCTGCACGATCTGTTACAGCCATGCGGATAAGATGCCTGTCATCTTGACTGCCAGTGATACGAGGCCGTTGGGACCCAGCACGGCGTTCCGTATTACCCTCGTGATCCCACCGATTCCATGTTCTGCTAACAGTCATTGGATCTCGACCAACGCGAGCAGCAATGTCGCGATACGATAAACTGCAATCGCGATAGGCTACAATCCGATCTTTATCAAAGTCGGAAACGTGATGGTACGCATTTCTCCTCCTTACACGAGGCATCTCAACAACGTTTCACCAGGCAACGCCGGTCAACTGCTGTTTGTGTATGAGAAATTGGTTGGAAACTTTCCTCATGTCAGCATGTTTTAGGTGTCGCCACCGGCGCCAACCTTGTGTGAATGCTCTGAAAAGCTAATCATTTGCATAATACAGCATCTTCTTCCTGTCGGTTAAATTTCGCGTCTGTAGTACGTCGTCTTCGTGGTGAAGTCACCGCAATTTACGATGGTACCCTGAGCACTACGAAAGGCGGGACATGGTTCTGAATATACTGTATGATAGCCACGGGCAACAGTGCATGCTCTGCAATGCGTTCCCAAGATGGATAGAAGGCTGGTAAGGGGTTCTTGTGGTAGGGCATTCCATTCCTCCACCAGAGCGGTTGACAACTGTTGGATGTGGACGTGCTGCAGTCAATCTACCCAACACGTGAATAAGAGTAGGGCAGCCCACTCGCCGAATATCCCCTTGTTCCAAGAGCTCCTTCGCCTGCGCTGTTCGATACGGTCACGCATAGCCACCGGTTAAAAATGAAGTCAGCGCCGAATGCACTCCTGAGAAGACGTACATGGGGAGAGAGTACAGTCTACAATATCTTTGACAGACGAGTCTATCACGTTCAACGACTTGTAGGTAAATATGCCCACGCAACTTTATGATTCTCAGTAACTTAATACCTCGACCACCCAAATGATCTTATTCGATAATGTTCCTGTGTGCATAACGCATTCCCACCTTTTACCATATGGGAGTCCAGAATCACTACTCAAACTGAATCTGCTCCCATCAGAGAAGAGCACGTGACTCCACTCTTCGTTGGTCCATTGTCTATGCTCTTGGCACCATTGAAAATAGTGCCACCGAGGTACGGGTGTCGACGAAACGCAACGTAATGGTCATCGGGCAAAGAGAACATCCCTATGCAGTCGCCATGCCACTGTGTAGCGGGAAACTGCGTGCCTTGCAGTCCTGTTAAATGCGGTCGCAATTGCACCTGCTGCTTGTCGTAGGTTGCCTGTTGCACAATGTAGCCGTCATCAGCTGCTGACGTGGACCATGGTCGAGAACCTTCTCTCCTTTGCGCAACAGTGCATGTGGTGCGCAAAGCTCCCCCTGCACGTGGAACTATACTCTTAACGATACCAAACTCCTGGGCTACTCTCACTACTCTTCGTCCTTCTTCCAGTTTCCCGATGATTGATCCCAGTGTGAAGTCATCCATTTGATGTCTCCGCAGTATGCTACAATGAAGATCACCAGGATAGTGCATCGAAACTGGTCGCTGATTGACACACACACTGCTTTCTCCCGATTCTTCAAAGCATCTTGTTGCGGGGACAGTCACATTTGAAGCTCAAGTCACACTAACTTCACGCCATGTGACATCCGTCCGCAGCTCGTGGTCGTGCGGTAGCGTTCTCGCTTCTCACGCCCGGGTTCCCGGGTTCGATTCCCGGCGGGGTCAGGGTTTTCTCTGCCGCGTGATGACTGGGTGTTGTGTGATGTCCTTAGGTTAGTTAGGTTTAAGTAGTTCTAAGTTATAGGGGACTGATGACCATAGCTGTTAAGTCCCATAGTGCTCAGAGCCATTTGAACCATTTTTTGACATCCAGCTTCCTGTACCCGAATGGAAGACCTCTGGCAAGGTGCTTATGCACTTTCATTCATTTCCATCATATAGGTAATATCTTGTCCTTACGTTCAGCAGAGCGGTATAGATTCGCAAAATAAACGGAGGAAGGTCCTTGGGAACATATTCACGCTGTTTTTCATTGCATTTAGAACCTGAATGCAGAACGAAGGGTTCACAAAATGTTGTAATCTCCAAGTCAAGAACGCACTGTTTTTTTATCCCTTATGATCGCACCTAGTGTGAGGCATTCAGCTTATTTAAGCCCTATTTAACCTACTTGGTGCTTCATCTTCACTAAATTTTCGTTACTTCTAACATTTCGAGCGATGTTTACGTCGTGCTCAACCAACAGAGACTATGAAGCCACTTGCTTATATGTCGTCAAATTACAAAAGGGTATCTAATGTTGATCAAATTGCCGTGCAAAAGCTCCGTAACGGCATTATGATCGCACCAATGAAATTTCAGTTTCCATTTCTTAGGATAAGAATTCATTAATTTTCAATTAGTTATTACTTGTTAATTAGTTATGTAGGGAAGATAGCCATATCCATGATCGTTCAGCGATAAAAAAAATAGAGCGTTCGAAACTATGCGACCAAATGCAGTCAAAATGACGTGCAGACCAAGAGATTCGGAATTCCTCAGCTATACGGTTAGCCTAAAAATACATGGGCTTGTGGGAAACATTACGTACAGTAACGCTTAATTTGTCTTAAAAATGGCACTTTTTTATGTTGCACGTGTTAACTGCTTTACTCTTAGAAACGGAAAAGATGGAAGTGACCATTATGTACTAAATTCCTTTAAAAATTAATCCTCTGACCAATTTAAAAGTAAAAGTACTCTCCAAAAGCAACTGTTTAAGCAAACCTTCCGCTAGTCATATTCTAAACACATTTTCTATAGGAAAATATAAATTGTTGACTTGGTTGTCGGCTTCTCTGTTGCGTACAGCCATTACACACTGGTATAGTATACATAGCAGATTCAATTGACGACACTTGAAATAGTTAAATTATTACAACTGATTTTCGTATAAAACTGATTTTATTCCAAATTCCCGCAAATCGGTACGTAATCAGACTGTAATTTCTAAAGTACTTAGTACGAATATACAATTTATTCATTAATTTTCTATCGTTTATAAGTCATTTAAATGCATGTATTTCTCCGACATTCACTTCGTAATTACAAATGCCTTTATGTCTCAATGTATTCTTGTTGATTATTGCACTTGCACCACAAATCATGTATCATAAAATATGAGTAAGTGCCACTTTCGTGTATAGTATATAATTATTACTGTACCCTTATCTCTTATTTTCAATAGTGACATAAGGCCATAAATTTAATTTTATACAGTGAGTTGGAGTATATACTCAATAATCGGTAGTAGAACATCTGTATATCGTGTGCACCTTTGTACCGTTTTCAAAACCAATGGTAAATATAAACATTGTTCCGCGGACAGTATAAATTGCACCGTGATTGGTATTACTGTTGTGTTAAAAAGAAATAAGATACAAATAGTGGTCAATATGTAAATGCAAGTATTTTACTTCATTGACTCAAAGAGGAATTATTAAGCTCTTATTTGTGAAATGCGAAATCGATGATTAGGACACAAAAAATTTAAGTTTAAACAATTATATTAGCATCTGAATGAGTTATGAGGGCCGGAAGCCAGTATGGCGGTATTAGTCATTGAAATCAGATAATAAGGTCTGGTTGTGGATTATTCTTTCAATTTTATTTCTGCAGTCACTGTCTTAAAAACATTCATTATGGATAAAATATGCGCTCTTATTCGTTAAATTCCAAATTGTCCGAAAAAATTTCGGAAGTGAATAGCGATTGTGGGCTGAATATTTTGGTATTCGGTCCCCAGAGACGTGTTTGTGAAGGAAACGTTTCCACTGAGTTGTGCTGGTCATTGTTGACAACACAGCAAAAGTTCTGCTTGTCTCTGGGACCGCCGACTTGAAATCTGTCGACGGAGGGTCATTATTTATCTATAGAAACATGTCCTGCATTACACGATCAAACATATGGTATGGTATACATAAACCCACCAATTATGTGTCACTGAAGATACAATAGTACCAGTTTCATGAAAACAAAACGTGAAACACGGATGTGCATTAAGTAAATGAAGCCTGTGGATGAGAAGGATGAAAGGCATTTAACTATAATTCCAACAACGAAAACCATAAGTTCGTGGATCTTTTTCTCAACAAAGTCGACAGAAATTCTGTATTACAATATCTGTAGTGATGTGTGAGTATTATAAATGGAGAACACTCTCAAAGGTAACTGCGATAACAAAATCCAAATAATTACTGGGTAATTAGCCAATCGAGACACAGGCCTCCTTCCGTTAAAATACACAGCGAAAAATTATAATCAACCTCTGAAAGTTGGCCAACAGAGTTTGAATGGACCCTATAGATTTTCTGAACTGGTGAAAAAAAAATCTTCCTGCAATATTAAAAAAGTGTTACAAATTGCAATGTGACTTTGAAACTAAGAAATTAGCCGCATGGGACACACACAGGATCCTATCGAACAGAGAAAAAATACCGCATTCCCAAAAAGAAGTTTTAAAATGTCGATCGCAGAACGAAGAGTTTGAAATGAAGTGGATGAAAGAAAGGTGAAGAGGAGTGGTGTGGAAGGCTAAGTGTGGAGAGAGAAGCTAGGAAGGTGTGCAGGCGAGGAGCGAGGCGGCACCTGGGCCCGACGGCGCACATCGACCGCGCCGCGTATTGATCCGGCGGCCGCGGCTGGCGCGCCCTCTGCGCCGCCGACACACACGCACAATCTCAACTTACACAGCCTCCCTAACTCTCGCCGGGCCAGCACACAACCGCTGGACCACTGGGCGGACATCCCACGAAATGGGGGGAAAATAATATCGAAAGCTGCAACACTGCAGCTGTGCAATCACTATATCCCGGTCTCTACTGGAAAGCTGAACATGATATACATTGGAGAAGCATATATTCGTGAATTGTCTATGTCCCACTTCAGTCAATAAATTTAGAGAGAACAAGTTTTTAAATGTAATCATGAACACAGCACATAGTTACGAATGCTGTTTTCAGGGCTAGGCTAGGAATATTATCCCCCCCCCCCTCCCCCTGCCCTGTAATACAGAACGTTTCTAATGTGTCTGTTATTCGTCAATTCAAATCTCGGATACCTTCAAAATACCCATCACAGGTTTCTGATACACTATAGTTTGAAAAATTTTAGAAGAGGTTATTGGTAGCCAATTTTTACTATAGCATCGACGAATTTCTCATTAAAATTAATATATTGTAGATATTATCAATAATATCAAATATCGTGACTCCAACGTACTATTAGACCTCTACACATATTAAGAACAGCAGTATTATCAGTGTTACAAAACATTCTGGAACATTTTCCTTTAACGAAATTTGACTACATTTTCTCACGAAATA